>NC_090746.1:113518479-113520979 GCF_036898095.1 Palaemon carinicauda | reverse complement strand
AATGAATGATTTTTTTGGGAGATGGTTTGGTCATATGGAAAGAATGACAAATAAAAGGTTAGGTAAAATAGAGTATAAATCAAAAGCGCTAGGAGTTGGGAGGAGAGAAAGCCTATAAGGTGTTTGGGGGTTGGGGAGATGGGGGGGGAAAGTCGATTTGGAAAGGAATAGCCTTAATAGGTAGGAAGCAGAGGAGTGCCAACAAACAGGAGTTGGATACCGCAATGCCTGTAGGGGGATCGATATGATAATGATGAACATGTTTCGTAGGTATACAGTATTTAGCTTATAGTGTTATGGAAAGTTTACTGCTCAGGAATATTATCTACGATTCAGCAGTTAAACTGTATGAATGTGGCAGGAACTGGTGTGCTTTTATTGCAAAGACATATACAGTTTATGTGCATACACATATGAAGAGTATATACTGTTTGTATGCAAATGCTTATGCATATGCAGACTCGCCGTTAATATGTAATGAACTATTTATACTGTATACACATTTAACCGTTTATTTTTTTAACCGACCTATGAATAATCTGTGTAAGTAGTAATTTATTCTTACCGACTCGGTTTTGGTATGTATTTCGATTTGCATTTAAAGTATATTATATGGGTTTGTCTTTTAAATTTACAAACATCAATAATAAGCATTCTTGACATTTCATTTCAGCTTTTTTATTCCTTTAACCTTTTTTGAGTCTCTCTCTCTCTCTCTCTCTCTCTCTCTCTCTCTCTCTCTCTCTCTCTCTTAGTAGTGGAAGTCTAAAATAGCTAACAAACAGATCTTTGCCAAAATCAAACTGCTTCGATCAACAGAATCATACTGTATTATTATAGAACCCGTCTATACTATGTCCTCTTGAGGCATTTCTGTGCTCAAACACAGGTCAACCCTGTTTTGGGCGGACCTGCTTCTACTTAGAGGATATCTTTTAAACATGTTTTGAATGAGTTCACCCCTATAAGATGAGCATTACCTCGGCCAAGTCTTCCTGTTTTTATGGTATTTCATTTTAACAAATAAAGAGACTTGTCTGTTTGCCTTCAATCGTTTCTCATTCCTCTCACAATCCTATCTGCGACCAGCAAAGGTCAACTTACAACTATAGTCCATTTCTTTTAGCGAGGCATATTTGCACCGACTCGCGGCGGTGCCCCTTTAGCTCGGAAAAGGTTCTGATCGCTGATTGGTTAGAATTATATTGTCCAACCAATCAGCGATCCGGAAACTTTTCCTAGCTAAAAGGGCACCGCCGCGAGTCGGTGCAAATATGCATCGCTAAAAGAAATGGACTATAGGTACCTAATTCACAATGTTGGTGAACAAAGGCATTGTATGTTTTGGGAGTCCAAGACTCACTTCGTTGCCACAACGGAGAGATATTCTGGGATAGACGAAAGCTTATATATTTCACATCCTGTATTTACAAATATTGTGAATTTGAGCCAGATTAAAGTTCACTTGAATTTGGAAAGAAAATTACAGAGGAAACAAAGATAGATTTATTTTTTAAGACAGTATTGCCATTTTTTTTCTTTCTTTTCACGCCATGTAAGTTCTACCAACGAAATATATTTTAGCGGACTTCCACAATTTCATGCCATCATTTCATGTTGCTATTACAGGGAAGTTTTCAGGTTAGCAACCGAACATCGTTAGTGTTGATCAACATTAAAAGCATTATAGATTGATTATTATATGAGTATTAATTTTTTTTTTTTTAATAACTGCTCTGAATACTCCATTCGTGTGTTTTATGAAATCATTAAAAAAAGTCCATTATTGCCTTGAGCTTATATTAACAATTACATTTTATTTCGCCGATTATATTTTAAAGCATTTCATTGGCAGTGAAGTATATTTCTTTTTGCAATATTACAGTTCATATTATTATTATTATTATTATTATTATTATTATTATTATTATTATTATTATTATTTATTCATAGCCATTGTGTTGTTTTAAAAGGGAAGACTATCTTTCTCTTTTCTAGTTATATATTACTACTACTACTACTACTACTACTACTACTATTCTCTCTCTCTCTCTCTCTCTCTCTCTCTCTCCTCTCTCTCTCTCTCTCTCTCTCTCTCTCTCTGTATATTTATATGCGTATATGTATGTATATACACATATGTATGCATGTAAGCAGTATATGTATGTGTGTCAATTATTATGGAAAACATTGCTTACCGTAGACTCTCTTCATTCGCCAGGGAATTCAAAAGAATCATTGTCCAAAGTTTTCTATAGGAAAAAGAAGAATTAAATGTGCCTCTGGTGCCATTATTGTGAATAATGTGATTAACAGTCAGTCAACTGTTGTTGAAGGGATACGCTATATATATATATATATATATATGTATACATATATATATATATATGTGTGTGCCTATATATATATATATATATTATATATATATATATATGTATGTATATATATATATATTCATGTATATATATATATATATATATGCATATTAAGTATATGTAGA
>NC_090746.1:113507741-113515479 GCF_036898095.1 Palaemon carinicauda | reverse complement strand
TACTTGAAAGACTTTTTTTTTTTTTTCCAAAATGTTGATTAAATTGTCTGTAGGAAATAAAAAAAAATATTACTGTTTGATGTGAATCAACTTTATACTAAAACGTTGCTTATAGGAAATGAATATATACCACTAGGGTACTCGTTAAAACTTTCTTTATGTATAAAAATAAAACTTTGTTTTGCTTCAAATAGATTAAACAACCTCTTAGGATATAAAATCTTCCTGAATTTCTCTCTCTCTCTCTCTCTCTCTCTCTCTCTCTCTCTCTCTCCTCTCTCTCTCTCTCTCTCTCTCTCTATATATATATATATATATATATATTTTTTTTTTTTTTTTTTTTTTTTTTTGATAAAGTGTCAATGGGATTAAGAATTAAAACTTTGAATATAACATCTGAATGTGCTCTCGTTCACCAGGAATATCGTTACTTGTTGTAAATTCCTTTGATAATGTTTTTTCATAGGTGTTGTTACAGATTTGTACTTTATTTCTTTTTTATTTAATGTCGAAAAACCCTGTATAAAGGCTGTGTACGTAGGCCTACTGTTGGCCCATCCTAGGGCTTCACGACCTGCACTTGTACCAACTCATGAAACCTCTTGTCATATTGGTGACCACCAAGATTTATAGGATATATTTCTTTTTAGTTAATAGTTATATTTTATAAGATAATAAAAGGATTCTACCTAATTCGAGTTTTGCAGTAGTAATTTGCAACCTGATTCATGATTATCGTATAGAAAATTAATCATATATATTTTATAAGATAATAAAAGGATCCTACCGAATTCGAGTTTTGCAGGAGTAGTAATTTGCAACCTGCCTCATGATTATCGTATAGAAAATTAATCATATATATTTTATAAGATAATAAAAGGATCCTACCGAATTCGAGTTTCGCAGGAGTAATTTGCAACCTGCCTCTTGATTATCGTATGGAAAATTAATCATATATTTTACATAATTGCGTGTTATGAATCTGAATGATATGTGGATACCTGTGACTGAAAGAATGTCGTCTGAAGTTTTCTTCCTTCGTTGACGCCATTAGTCTAGGAGAAAATTCTTGTCTTGAATTAGCCCGAGTTCTATGAAGAGGTTTTAGGCATTGTATTATCGACTACGTAATGTGATTTTCTTTTCATTCTGATTATTGGGGGAGATTGGATAACAAGAGATAGGGAAATGAGATAAACGTGGTTAGAAGAACATTAGTTAGTAATTAGCATAAATTTTTGCGTCTAAAATTAGCTTTTTGTTGTTCATGAATTAAACACTTTTATACTCTTGTGTAAATGCACGTGTTACACACGTGTTAAGACTGGTTATATCTTTGTAACACGATTTTTAAACACGAAAATATCTAAAAAAAAAAAAAAAATTCTTTATAAAGCCTTTTTTTTTCTCTCTTTTTAAATGGATTAAATTTACCTAGAGTGCTTGGAAGATGTACATGGACTAAAACCATTCTTGTATATTTGAAACCAAATAGGGAATAAATTGTGAACACATTATTTATAATACATCTTCAGCAAATACCAAACACCGATTTGTAAGATTTGAAAAGAAAATAGAGATATAAGGATATAAGATCTTTCCCACTGTTATCTCTACATTAAAGGGTCGGTTGCCTGATGCGCCCTCTCCAGTGTCTAATATTAAAGGCATCCTCTTCCACTAAAGATAGATCTGTTAAATGGTGGTGAGGTTAGATTTTGAAATGGGGGTTTTGCCCTTTCTTCTTTTTCTTGAAACATATAGTTTATGTTATTAATTTTTCCTCTTTCCAATCCCTATTTTGTTTTTCTCGAAGTTGATTCATAATCTAGGCATGAAATCAATTATAAAACCTTGCAAATATATCACAGAGAAGAGTATTTGCTGATGAGGTAAATCCCGAACTAAATTGCAAATAGTTTATAGCTGAAATGAAAGATATTGTTTACTTTAAAAACTTGCCCTCGCAATTTTATTTTGTTATTGATACAAATAAGTAAGGGGCAATTATTCGATGGAAAAAGTATTTGTTTTTCTCTTTCATACTCCAAATGACATGAAAGGATACCTGGATTCTAATCTCTCTCGTTTGTGGCAACGTAGCTGTTAGGTACTAACAGAGAGGCTAAGTGAATATAAGTAAGTTTATTCTACAAGATAACAAGCTTATATACAAACATTTAAGGGCAACAATGGCAAAAAATCAAACAAAGTGAAACATACAAGGGCGAGCTTAAACAGGGTTTTTTTTACTATCAGTGCAGGAGAGAGCGAGGGATAAAAAAAGGGAGGGCATTAAAGTGTATTATTATTATGATTATTATTATTATTATTATTAAAAGCTAAGCTATAACCATAGTTGGAAAAGCATGATGCTCTAAGCTCAAAGGCTTCAACAGGGAAAAAATAACCCAGTAAGGAAAGGAAACATGGACATAGATAAACTATAATCACAGTACTAAACAATTAAAGTAAAATATTTTAACAACATTAAATTATATTTTTCATATCTGAACTGTAAAAACTTGAAAAAAACAAAAACAAAACAAGAGGAAGCTAATGAGATAGAACTTCGTGCCCGAGTGCACCCTCAAGCAAGAGAGCATGTATGAAACACGTTCGGTACACGTTGCTTGCTTTTGAAGGAAAAATATATTTCCAGAAGAGTGGAATTATGAATTCACCGGAATTTTTAAATATTGTTTTCCTGGCTCCATGGGAAACAGGTCTCTCGCTCTCTCTCTCTCTCTCTCTCTCTCTCTCTCTCTCTCTCTCTCTCTCTCTCTCCTCTCTCTCTCTCTCTCTCTCTGTGCTTCGGCTTCAAATGCAATTATTCTGTGATACACGAAACTAAAGCCCACTTTGGGATAGGGCTCTGTGTGGACTTTTTTCCGAAGTTGGCGCCTGGAAAATATTTCATATTTTCTATTCCATATACTTTGTAATTGTATTTATGATAGTATTGTTTCTTTTATAGAAATTTCAGCTTTCATTAATTTGTTGGTGTTGATTTTGAGGATTACAATTACTTGAGAAGAATGTTTTTTAAAGGTCAGCTAAAGGCAGTGGGCTAATCGTATAACTTTTAAAGATTATTTTAGGTCTAATTCTGGGTTCAGGGTGCCAGCAAAGTACATCGTTACGCAATTATTATTATTATTATTATTATTATTATTATTATTGTTATTTTTATTATTATTATTATTGATGTTATTATTATTATTATTATTATTATTATTATTATTATTATCATTATTATTATTATTTAGTTGATTAATCCTACTCTTACTCTTTTACTCTTTGAGGCAAGATTGAATTTTTTCTTATAAAAACAAAGCTATTCGCGATAACTTTGACATCTTGAAAAATGTCTATCGAAAAAAAAATTGAAGTTATGTTCATTGTACTTAAATTGTTTGTTTCTGTCTTTAGATTTCTATAATCTTCTACCTCTTGCGATAACAGTTATGATAATAATATTATTATTATTATTATTATTATTATTATTATTATTATTATTATTATTACTAGCTAAGCTACAACCCTAGTTGTGTAAGCAGGGTGCTATAAGCCCAGGGGTTCAAACGGAGAAAAATAGCCCTGTGAGGAAAGGAAATAAGGAAATAGACAAATTACAAGAGAAATAACGAATAATTAGAATTGAATATTTTAAGAACAGTAATAACTTTCCATTCAGGTATAGGTTCACACTTTTATTTTTCCTGTTCCTTCTTCTTTAGGTTTCCAACCCCATCGGCCTTTCCATGAAAAAGAAGGTAATATATATAATATATATAAATCGTACCCAAAATTTTCAATGGCCTCTTCTTCCTGTTCCAAAATGCATGAAGATATACAGACCTTATTGTGAGCATAATTCAAACAACATTTTAGGAGCCAATGAACGAGTGCCTCTGCTGCAGAAGTGTCATGATTTAGCCTGAATTAACACCACTACACGGAGGCCCTTTCTGAGTTATGCTTGAATTAATTAGGTCTAATTTATAGTGCTTCTCTTTATGCATAGGCTGTTAATTTGCCGGGAGTCTCTCCGTCCATGCATTGCTAGTTGCGCAATACAGAATATCAAAGTGAAAATTATTTCCTCTTCGTTTATTGCTTTCCACGTATCCTTCTTCAGTTTTGTTATCGGCTTTTTCATTGCTTGGATTTCAATAGGGGTGCGGATGGAGAGGAAAGATAAAGTGTTGAAATGAACACTCGAAAGTCCTTTTCCCTCCTTCGTGATCTCACAATGGTCTGTGTTCATTTCATCTTAAGGACTCTTGAAGAACAATACGACTTCTCCAATATTGTTCACAAGTGTCATTTCTCTGCATTTATTTTCTCGCTTGAATTTTTCAACTTTTTTCCAAAAGATTTTCCTTTGCGAGTCAAAAGCCCATTCAACCACTGGAGTTATTAAGAGAGGATGATTAAGCATGAGAGAGTGTGTGCAATAGATAGTGTTGGTAGAGACTTGCAATAAAGGCTGGAGTTCGCAACATTTTGTGCAAGAGATGACACAGTGGTAATAAAGATGGTGAGTAATAGATAAAAAAATTGTTCAACAGGGAGATATACAGGCGTAGGACGTTATGGAATAATGAGGAATTTTGTTTAGTGAGAAAACAGATGGAGTAAATCATGTTAGGGTCGTGGTGGCCGATGTGGTAACGGCCCTGACTGGTGAATGCCAGCCTGGAGTGCGAGTCCCGCACAAACTCGATCGTTTCTTTGGTCGCTGCAGCCTCACCATCCTTGTGAGCCAAGGGTTTGGGGGAGCATATAGGTCTATCTGCTGAGTCATCAACAGCCATTTCCTTCCCCTCCTTGGTCCTAGCTTGGATTGAGAGTAGTCTTGGGCGCTGATCATATGTATATATGGTCAGTCTCTAGGGCATTGTCCAGCTTGATAGGGCAATATCACTGTCCCTTACCTCTACCATTCAGGAGTGGCCTTTAAATCATTAAGCCTTAAAAAAATATAAAGTTATCTTGAAGGACGTATTATAAGAGAATCAGATCAGACGTAGAGGTCGAGACTGGCTTCTTGATAGTGATATAGATAGCGACGCTATGGAGTTTTAAGTGAGGAGAGAAAAATAATTTAAAGTGCAATTAACCTTTTTTTCAACTGTCATGGCTCTTTTTTGTGAATTTATCTTGTATTTGTTTTTATTTAATTTGATTCTGTTCAGTTTTCCTTTTTTTTATATTACAAACAGTTCACTCAATTGAGTCTTATTCTACAAGTCCGCGGTCCTTGTGAATGTTGAGTTTATTTAAAATAATAAAGATAATGATAAGATTGATAATGATTGTGATAATAATGATAATAATCTTAGGTGCTGTAAGAACATAGACATCTTTAGAAATATAGTTTATACTTCAGGGCTAGAGTTATGATAAGATTACTACATTGGATCCTCCTCTCTGGTTACGGCCCATTTTGTCTTTGCCTACACATACACTGAATAGTCTTATATATTCTTTCTACATTCTACTCTGTATTCATACACCTGAAATTACCAAAAAAATTATTCGCTCAAGGGGTGGTACCTTTCCTCTTGGTAAGGGTAGAAGAGACTTTTTAGCATGATAAGCAGCTCTTCTAGGTGAAGGACACTATAAAATCAAACCATTGTTCTCTAGTCTTGGGTAGTCCCATAGCCTTTTTACCATGGTCTTTCATTGTTATGGGGTAGTTTTCATGGTTAAGGGTACACTCGGGGACGATGTTCTATTTTATATCTCTTCCTCTTGTTTATTGAAGTTTTTAAAGTTTATATAAGAAAGATCTAATTTAATGCTATTACTGTTCTTGAAATATTTGATTTTGATTGTATATTACTTCTCTTGTAGTATATTTTCTAGTTTCCCTCCCTCGCTGGGCTATTTTTCCCTGTTGGATCCCTTGGGCTTATAGTGTCTTGTTTTTTCAACTATAGTAGTAGCTTAGTTTGTAATGATAATAATAATCTTAGATGCTGTAAGTACACAGACATGACCTTTAAGATATAACTTATACTTCAGGCCTAGAGTTATGATCACCAAGCTTAACTTTTGGAGCGTAACTTAAGGTGATTATAGATGTTAATGCCCTGATAATTATCGTATTAAAACCTCTTTTAATAAAATATTAAATCATTAACTGTCAACAGAGAACGTTAGCTTGTTAATTAGGAGTTTTATAAAAAGTATCTTTGCAGCGGCGGTTCTGACGTGGGTGATATACTTTTTTTTATGTAATATTGTATCTTAATAATGAGAGAGAGAGAGAGAGAGAGAGAGAGGAGAGAGAGAGAGAGAGAGAGAGAGAGAGAGAGAGAGAGAGAGAGAGAGAGAGAATATTTGTATCTGTGCACAGATTATTCAGTTTATTAATTGTCAAATTTTGTCGAAGCAACTGCCAGAAATAACGTTTATTGATAATGAACATGAATTTGAAAATGATTTAGGCCATATAATTCCTCTTCTTATCGTGTACTTACCACTACATAACTTTTTCTTACTTTTTATATTTTACACCGTAAGATATTGCTATGCCGTTTTTCAGGAAATCTTCAAGAGTAAATGTGATTACGACAAATTATGGAAAGAAAAATCAATAGTTTTCCTTGTTATTATATAGTATACGGATTCCATTATAGCAGAGATATGGAACACATCAATGACAACATATAATCGTTGAGTGACTATTGTTTTAGTTATTTTAATGCTATAAACTACTATTATTATGTTGATATGCAAAAGATAAGGTACATTTGAAAATTTTGTTTAAACTTTATCTAATTTTTATGACTTAAATATGTGTTAGAAATATATATATATATATATATATATATATATATATATATATATATACACATATATATATATATGTATATATATGTGTGTGTATGTATGTATGTATGTATGTATGTATGTATGTACATAATGTGTTTATTGAAGTATAACTTATAGATATGTATACGAAGTTATGAATGAATTATAAAAAAAATATATATATAACTTATTAGTTAACTGTACTAAATATCGCTTTTCTTTCTGTATTCCAGGTAAGGCAATGACCCAAACACTATACCCAATCAATGGGTAGAAGAATCTTCGCTAACAATAATTGGTGTAAGTACTTGAATTGAATTCCAAATTTTACCTTTATGAAGGATTTATTGGTTTTGTGCTTGTTTTCTTCCTGAACCGTGCATCATTTCTACATTGATGGGGAGGGGAAAGTGGGTTTGATTGCCATCTTTGTGTGAATTATAATTTTCGTGTTGATGACTCCTATTTTAAACAAGTTTAAGGCGGGACCACTTGGCAAATTGTTTGCTTTTGCCAAGACGGTCTGATATGTTGAAAATCATCTCGCCACTACTTCTTGTATAAGAATGCTGACTGGAGGCCTCAGTTTCAAGCCTCTCTAAGAGAGGTTTGAAACTGAGGTACCGTAAGATTTAACTTCAACATCAAACCCTATTTGCTTTGTTATGTGGTTGTGTTAATCAATGTAATTTTTTTTATTTTTTTTTTTTATTTACCTTCAATTAAAACTAGTATTTTTTTATATGAGGCAGAATTGCGATTACATTTACCGCGAGGGTTTGTACTTTTTATTATCCATGGGAATTGTTTTACCTTTTTGTGTATATTTATCGTCAGGAACACGTTATAGGTAAGGAACAAACTGAAGAGATGGATGTATGTGTTAGATCAGTGATTCCCAACCTTTTTT
>NC_090746.1:113487741-113492741 GCF_036898095.1 Palaemon carinicauda | reverse complement strand
CCGATTACGAGAATTCTACTCCATGGATTTTTCTCGGGGAATTTATCTCTAAATGATATCCAGTGTAATTATTCATGAATATATAAGATCCAGTCAAGATATAATTTACCAGTTATTGATTATGGAGACTAAGTTTATATATCGAATGCTTATAGAAAAGGTTTTTAATGGAATTCCACGTGTAGTATGCCTGTATGTGCCGACAGGGAAGAAATATGGGTGAGAAATGTTGAGGTGCTCAAAAGTTGTAAAATATTTGGTGACATGAAAGGACGGATTCTTGTTTTGATGTGGTTTGGTCCTGTGGTGAAAAGTATCTACAACTATTTTTCGAGTGTGTCCAGAAGAATGAGGAACTAAAGCCTAGAAATTGCTGGGTAGATGGTGTGAAACTGGTATCTAGAGCATTGATACCTAGGAAATGCTAAATTGCATGAATAGCAATGTGCAAGGTTTTTTTATGTAATACTGTTGAACTTTTTTAACTTTATAAAGTTCTAAATAAGTTGCAGCAGTGATGGTATGAATGTGATAGTTATATATAAATTTTATATATATATATATATATATATGTGTGTGTGTGTATATATATATATATATATATATATATATATATATATATATATATATATACACACACACATATATATATATATGTATATATATATATATATATATATATATATATATATATATATATATAGTGTTAGCTTATTTTAGTACATTAATGTATAAAACGGTGAAAGGACGAATGTTCCCAAGTATCTATTACATTTTTTATTTACATAGAGAAAAGTGTAAGACGAATAACCGCCGTAGAGAAAGGTGTTAAGTGTGTCTGTAATTTTCAGTTAAGACATTTGAGCTGGATAAGAAGGAAGGGAGGAGAATATACAAGGAGATAAGGGACGAATTGTGGGAGAGCGCTAGAGAAACAGGGGGAAAGGAATAGATAAGGGCTTTGCATGATTAAGTCATGAAGATAGCATGTAATGTTTTTGTTATAAGAGGGTAGGAAAGGGTATTACGATAGTGTGATATGGGACAGTGGAAGGTTTAATGAAAGGAATATGAGATTATTCTATGAGTAACTGCATGATAGAAGGGAAGAGCTGCTGCACCCCTACAGGGGGATGAGAATTGTAGACGAGAATCAAGTGAGAAAAAAAAATGATGGTTAGTAATACGGGTACAGGGAAAAGAGAACTATGGTAGAATTAAAAGTAGTTTTACAGGAGAGTAGAGAAAAGAAGGTTAATGAACAATTACATATCAATATAATGAATACAATTGGCGAGATTCTCTCCCGTGTGTTTGTAGTCCTGGGTCTTACGAGTTTGTATTTTAAAATGTCTTATTGTTGAGGATAGAAAAATGAGAGCCAAGTAATGCAAGTCTAGAAATGGTTAATGTCCTGCTGAGAGTTATTGTAGAGATTACTGTTGTGCACTTGGATTTTAGAAAGATGATAGAAAGTTTAAAGAAGGGAAAGACACCAGGAGTTGTTACAATAGTGGTGATAGGTTGATTGAATGAGTGTCCAGGATGTGTAAGGTATATCTGGACGAGGGAAACGTACCGATGAATAGATAATGGTTTCATTGACTGATTATAAAGGGTGGCTAAGAATTTTACCGGCTTAGGATTACCCTTTTGATTGAAGAGGGATAACAAGTGACAGGAAAAGGTATAGGGGAAGAATAGTATGGTTTTGGACAAAGAAGGGTTTGTCTGGTGACTATACTGTGCTGATTTGGAATATTAGGTAGGAATGGCAGAGACTGAAATTGGAACTGTTGGAACCTAGATTTATGTCTACTTTAGGCTCCAGAGCCTTAAAATATGCGGCCCCGAGACTCTAATAAGGTCCCACGAAACATTCGAATGATTGAAGACATTAAGGCTTTCAAGAGGAAACTGAAGACTTTCTTATTTCATGAGTCCTTTGACAGTGACGATTTAACAGTAAATGAACAATACGCGATATGACACGTTAAATACTCTGAACGAGCAAGGTAAAACGACAGTGGAGGTCCTGTAGAGAGTGGGGTTCCCCTGCTGTATATAACCGGAAAAGCAGCCATCAAAGTAATATAAGTATTTTAAAGTAGACATAGCGGCTAGTGGGAAGTTAAGAGAAGAGTCTTAATAAAATATAGTAAATAAAGGAAAGTAGCAAGTTGAGTGCAAAAGTTTGGTAAGAAACTAAACTTTTCTGTGGAAGCTAGCTTGCAATTTTAGAAGTGGAAGTGATGTGTGGATTTTACGTGAGAATAAGAATAAAAGTAAAAAACTTTATCTTCTCGTGGAAGGAATGGAAGACCAAGGATAGTGAGGAGTGCATTTTTTTCACAAGTAATACGAGGAGATGGAAGGCAAGAAAAACAAAGATCTTAATAGTCCTTTTTAAGATTAGGGTGAATGGCGCAGAGTATGGATTGGGGAACGAGGTGATGATGATGAGCGGTTTGTGAAGGTTGTAAAAGTTTTAAAGCACAGATCAATCCGTGTTTTGGGGAAACTACTTACTGTTTGATACACATACATACATACATACATACACGCATACATACTTACATACATACATTTACTTATGTGCATGAATGTATGAATTTATATACGAGTGTGTGTGTGTGTGTATATATATATATAGATATATATATATATATATATATATATATATATATATATACACACACACACACACACACACATATATATATATATATATATATATATATATATCTATATATATATATATATATATATATATATATATATATATATATATATATATATATATATATATATACATATATATATGTGTGTGTGTGTGTGTATAAATGATGTCTGTATGCCCTTTGAAGTCCAGCGCGTTGAATATTTGGATGAATATTTTATGGATGTATAATTCATAGATGCAAGATTCGGCAAAAATAAGTTTCACAGGTGAACATGAATTTTAATTTGCCTGCCATCACCCCCGTTACACACAGTAAAAAAAACATTCTCGTCAAAACTGTGTTATGTTATGGCTCTCGAAATTTCATGGGTTTCTGTTAACATTTCACGAGTTCGCTGGAAAATCTTCTATTTCCATGGTCGAGAAAAATAACGAGGATCAACCTTCAATATACAGTAGATAAAAGTTGAAGTGTCTGGTTTCAGTTCCAGTCAGTTCCAGTTTCATCAGAATATATGTTCACCAGAAGGACAGCCGGGAAAGGCCAACCCCCCTATTGCGGTGCTCAACGGCATCAGTGCCCTCCCCAGTAAACAGCTTAAACTCACGGTCCCGTGCTGGGATCGATCTGCTGCCTTGCGAATGCTAGGCAAACACGTTACCACTGTATTAGCCAAGAGGCTAGTCATTTCTTTGCAACGTAGTTTTTGCTTTTATTTCGCCATATCCTTGCTTTATCCTTTTCAATTTCTTTTGTGCTCAATTTTTACTTTTTTTCCATTTTCATTCTTCTTTGGTATGTAGAATTATCTAGTTATATACCTACCATACTCTCGGCTTTCTAGGAAGACTTAACTAATAGTTTTTAATGTATAAAATGTAAAAAAGTAACTTTGCCAAAGTCGAACAAGTGATGCCTGGGAAACTCATTCTGTTATTCAATATTCAATACTTATTGCAAGTTTTCTTCGTCTGGTGTAGTTTATTTTTGGTTGTGAAATAAGAAAATTTCATATGATTAATTTTGATAAGGAGCTCCCAGATAACACTGAATGTACTCGCATTTCAATTTCAATTTCTCTCTTTATACTTCCATTTCAATTTCCATTACTCTTTATACTCCCATTTCAATTTCAATTACTCTTTGTACTCCTATTTAAATTTCCATTACTCTCTCCATACTCCCATTTCAATTTCCATTACTCTTTACACTCCCATTTCTATTTCCATTACTCTTTATACTCCCATTTCAATTTCCATTACTCTTTATACTCCCATATCAATTTCCATTATTCTCTCTATACTCCCATTTCAATTTCCATTACTCTTTACACTCCCATTTCTATTTCCATTACTCTTTATACTCCCATTTCAATTTCCATTACTCTTTACTCTCCCATTTCTATTTCCATTACTCTACTCTCCCATTTCTATTTCCATTACTCTATATACTCCCATTTCAATTTCCATTACTCTATTTACTCCCATTTCAATTTCCATTACCCTCTTTTAACACCTATTCTCTTTAATTAGAACTTATCTTCCACTGAGGATGGTATCCTACTATTTACAGACACACGCTTGCTTTAATTGGACATTCGAGTCCATCCTTTAAGGCATCATTCAGGATGAGCAAGATTGCATAATTTGTTACTTTCGTTGGCACCTGAAAAGATAGTCCTCCCCAACGATGGCAACGTCCCCGTTTCCAGAGGGGCTGCTACTATGGGATGTGTTTGCGTATCATTACGGCAAGTGAATGGGACACCTCCTTCAATGCCTTCTTAGGCCCCCGGGGTATGGGGTTTTGAGGTGGGGATTGGGGGCCGGTGCCGCTATAGGGATTTGAGAGTAGCCAATTCCGCCGTGGAGAGGGTGGGCGGAAGAAGAAAGTGGTCGAGATGTAGACTAGGTACAATTCCAAATGGATGTTTTCTTGGAAAAAGATTTTGAAGGATTCTCGTGTTTGGTTTTGTTGTTGACTAATTAGGGCGTTTGAGAGAAAGGGAGAGGGTCATTGGATTAGAAGGCGTAATAAAGTGAAGGAGGCTTTTGTAAAGAGTTTGGTAGAGGAAGATGGAAGATGCTTTCAACTCGGATGAAGGAGGGAGAGAGAGAGAGAGAGAGAGAGAGAGAGAGAGAGAGAGAGAGAGAGAGACTTACAAAATATATGGACTAGGATTCTCCGGAAAGTGATGAAAACCCAATGGACATCAGTTAATTAAAAGCAAGAATGATTAAAAATATTGAGAGAGAGAGAGAGAGAGAGAGAGAGGAGAGAGAGAGAGAGAGAGAGAGAGAGAGAGAGAGAGAGAGA
>NC_090746.1:113475241-113477741 GCF_036898095.1 Palaemon carinicauda | reverse complement strand
ATGTATATATATGTATGTATGTATATATATATGTATGTATATATATGTATATATATATGTATGTATATATATATATATATGTGTATATATATAAATATATATACTGTATATATATATATATATATATATATATATATATATATATATATATATATATATATATATATATATGTATGTATAAAAATTCCTGCAAACATTTAGTGGCATCTCCAAGAGTATAACTACTCGGTCTGTATCCGTCCATCGGGGGGGGGGGAGGAAGCAGTCATACCCTGGTGAGATGGGCGAGGGTTTGTGTGTGCATATCCATATAGCGAGCCGCAAATTTTGACGGGTCGCGTACACTAGTGTAAGGTATAATTACCGACCTCAGAAATTTTCTTTGAATCTGTTGAAATTTTCTGAAGTTTTAGTCACAATCATTTTTGAATTCCAAACTTTTTTTTTTTATAGTTGCATAACTTTTCAATTGTCTTAAACTTTAATTGGTCATTAGAGGCAATTCAATATAGTTGCACAAAATGTTATATCTTTTTAGTTATCTTTATGTCCTTTGAAGTGATAGTATTAAGTGGAAATATATTTTTGGAAAGTTGAATAATGAAATACACAGAACCAGCTTGAAGTATTATAGTTGACAATTTACATTCATACTTTCTATCCTTTCAATCAAGAATATTTTGTGAGGGTAGAATAAAAAATAAAATGCTATATCTTGAATAAGTTAATTCCTCTTTCCATTTTGCATATGATTTGATTGATAAATTCTTGTATTTATATGTATTTGCACCTAGGCATCATATAATAGTTCAAGTATCTGGCCTTGGTATGTAAGTGCAATTTGCCGCCGATTGTATATTCATACTTTCTATCCTTGCAATCAAGAAAATTTTGTAAGGGTAGAATAAAAATTAAAATGCCATATCTTGAATAATTCCTCTTTCCATTTTGCATATAATTTGAAGGATAAATTCTTGTATGTATTTGCACCTAGGCATAATATAATAGTTCAAGTATCTGGGCTTAGTCTCTAAGTGCAATTTCCCACATATTGTAGGACAAAAATAAGTGTTTGTAAATATTTCTCAGAAGTTTTGTTTAATCGACATCAAAATGGAAAGGACAAATGTGATAGTCATCATTTTTGCTGGGTGTATGTTCCTTCGTTAGAAGATTGTTTTTGCTCTTCAGTTTGAAGTTTCTTTCCTTTAAAAAAAAAAATTCAAATTGGATCAATTTTGGAGGTCTTTCCTCGGACTAGAATTTTCCTTTTTATTATTATTATTATTACTAGCCAAGCTACAACCCTAGTTGGAAGAGCAAGATGCTATAATTCAAAGGGCTCCAACAGGGAAAATTAGCCCAGTGAGGAAAGGAAATAAGGAAATAAATAAATGATGAGAATAAATTAACAATATATCATTCTAAAAACAGTAACAGCGTCAAAACAGATATGTCCTATATAAACTATTAACAATGTCAAAAACAGTTATGTCATATAACTTTTGTATCTCTCATAGAGGAGTTTCGCATCACTCGTGATAGTTTTTCGTAGAATTTTCTTCATTTTTTTTTAGTCCAACAGATAAGTCGAAATTTACTCTTCAATTTGAATGTCAAGATGAAGTTCGTTTTTTATTTGTTTCATATTCTTTAGAAATTCACAAAAGTAAAAAAAAAAAAAATCTTGATCCCATGATGCATTGAATTGAAAAGAATATTTTTTTTATGTTTTTCTTTGTTAAACTGTTTCTGAGATTTTGATTTCCTTTTAAAGTTTTACAATTCATTCTCTCTATAACTGCTTAGTTTACTTCAAATCGTTCCCCCAAATGGTTTGCTTCCTCCCAAATTCACTGAACCGATACGAAGATGCTAACATCCAAAGACGAGTGGCTGGATCAAAGAGATTTCGACATCGCAGGTTCGTTTCATCCAGAGAAATTCTACTCTGATAAACAGCAACCATTAAAGTTGACCTTATGGGAGAATGTCTGTTTTTATGATTGATTTATAAAGCATATATTTCCAAATAACTTATTAATTAATACTGTGTTTATGCAAGGAGGATGGTACGTGGAATTTTTTTTTTTTTTTTTTTTTTATGAAATAGTTACGTGAGAAGTTTAAAAAGTAAATTGGGGAAAGTTATTTGTGGCATGTAATAGGCAAAGAAATTTTAGAATTGTTAGACACTTTATGGAAGGTATTGAGAGTAGTTAGTATAGGTGGTGGCTACCTGAATGTATATTCATACGTACTACATATATGTATGTGTATCCATCTATATACTGTATATATATATATATATATATATATATATATATATATATATATATATATATATATATATATATATGATAAATTTTGCACATTTTTACGTGATATCAAAATCATATATTTCCAAATAACTGATTTACAAATCATATATTTCCAAATAACTTATTAATTAATACTGTGTGTTTATGCAAGGAGGATGGTATGTGGACTGTTTTTTATG
>NC_090746.1:113461709-113467241 GCF_036898095.1 Palaemon carinicauda | reverse complement strand
AAGAGTCTCTTCTAATATAACTTGATATCAGCTTTTAGATGAAACGGTTTACGATTTAGTTTACTATTAACATTATTATTCGTTTTTGTGTTTTTAAATTCCTACCGTTTAATCGTTTTAAATTACGTATTTCTTAAACGTATAATACTTGAATTTTTTTTCATTTTTACTCAGCAAGTGCTTCCAGGAAAAAAGTTTTTATTCAATACAATTTAAATATTATTTAGTAAATTTATATACTCTGAGATGCAGTATTTGGAGATTGGTTATATCCAGGATATATTATATAAGTAAATATAGTTATCCTCCTCCTCCTCCCAAACACATCAGCAAAAATAAATGTTTCAATTTCACCCTTCTGCTGCAATAGTTCGCAATATACGAAAGTAGAAGTCGTAAAACATACTATTCGTTAAATCGGAACATCCTAGATTGTTACGCTATTTGAGATTTGGCAGTGACAATATAGTGTTTTCCTTTATTAACCTGGAAGTAGATAAATCTCACTTGGCTGTACTTTTATGATCAAGATATGATTTGCTGAAGAAAAACTGATGATGTTATAGAATTTTATAGGAAATGTTTAGTTAATAAGAAATCATTATAGTTAAAAATATATTAAACTTCTTTGGGAAAAATCATAAATTACAATACCGTTGATAATTACAAATGATGCAACTCTAACGTTACATTAAACTTTAGTTATATAATGATCGCTGAAGTAGAGTTGACGATTAGCTTTAACATCATTTTTATACAGTAATACACGCTTGTTATTTTTCATAGGACAGACAGTAAGTGTTTCTCCAGGACATGAGACCGAAATGAAAAGAAGGATAAGCAGGGGATGGAGAACTTTAGGTAAACAAAATGAGATTATGAAATATGAAATGACACTTTCTCTAACAAGAAAAGTATTTAATTAGATTGTCCTGCAACTATTAACTTAAGCATCGGAAACTTGGAGCTTTACTAAAGCCTTGGGACATAAGCTAGTTACAACTCAAAGAATAATGGAAAGAATAATAAGTGGATTAACACTAAGAGGCAGATAAAGCGTATCATGGATGCGAGAGCTATCTAAAATAGAGGATATTCTAAATGACATGTAATTAAAGAAATGGACATGGGCAGGACATATAATGATAAGGGGCATTAAGCATAACAGAATGGGTCCCTAGAGATTGCAAAAGAAGCAGGGGAAGGAAGAGAAGACGATGGGTTGACAAACTAAGAAAATTTGCGGGTATAGACTGGCATAGAAAGGCCAGAAAGAGATGCGAGTTGAAGGACAAGTCTGAGGCCTTTGTCCCCCAGTGGACTAGGTTTACGTATATATGTATAGGTGTGTGCATGTATGTGTGCACACACATGCATATGTGTGTATATATATATATATAATATATATATATATATATATATATATATATATATATATATATATATATATATATATATATATGTATGTATGTATGTATATACACATATATATATGTATATATATGTGTGTATTAAAGTCTTATGCATTTCTGCAAGATAATGCTTCATACCTATAAAAGAAAAAAGTTTTGAGAGAAATAATATCCGGCAAAATGTAATTGGATTTGAACTAGAGATATTAAATAAAAAAGGATTGAAATATAATAGGCCAAATGAAAACAACTATCTTATTATTAAAAAGCTACTGGCTTTGGAGAGACGTTAAGAAAAAAAAAAAGTAATTTGAAGCGTTAATCATTAAATTGGATGTAAAAAATATTCTTCAAAATAAATACCATTTTGATGTCAACTGCAAGTAATGAAAAATAATAATTACAGATCAGAGATTACGTCGGTTTCGTTCATAAAGAAGAGGTGATTGTTCATTGTGGCCCTTATATATCTAGAAAATTAATATGGACCTTTAATTAAAAAGTATCTCTCTCCCCCCCCCCCCCCTCTCTCTCTCTCTCTCTCTCTCTCTCTCTATCTCTCTCTCTCTCTCTCTCTCTCTCTCTCTCTCTCTCTCTCTCTCTCTCTCTCTCTGAGCGTTGTCTATCCTCTTTAATAATATAGAAAACTGGATTTTGCCCACAGTCATCTTTGAGTTCATGATCATTTATTCCTATAAATAGATGTTTTTTTAAATCTGTTGCCAAGTTCATCTAATGATAGCTGCAGTTTCTGTTCCTTTCGTAACTTTTCACATTATTTTCACGTTTTAGCTGATCATTAAAGTTAGAGAAATGCACCTTGTTGCATGAGAAAGATTGAGGGAAATCTGAAAGAAGTAACAGGTCTTTACTATCGTTAACAATAGGTTGTAGTTTTTTTTATCTTATTTTTGTGTGAAAACCTCTACTGTTTATTTCTCTAACTACTGGTTACACACACACATACAAACATATATATATATATATATATATATATATATATATATATATATATATATATATATATATATATAAATATATATATATATATATATATATATATATATATATATATATATATATATATATATATGTTTGTACAATTATATATTTATGTATATATATATATATATATATATATATATATATATATATATATATATGTGTGTGTGTGTGTATATAAATATTTATATATATTTATATGTATATATATATATTCATATATATGTTTACATATATATAAATATATATAAATTATAAATTATATAAGTATATAAATGTACAAATATTATATATATATATATATATATATATATATATATATATATATATATATATATACATGTATATATACATGTATATATATATATACATATATATATATATATATATATATATATATATATATATATATATATATATATATATATATATATATGACTTGAACACATTTTAAAAAGTGAGACGCAATATCTTCAACTGAAATAATATACAACGAGGCACCTCTTAAAAGACTCCCCTAAACGAGCGGCATATGACCTCCCATTGGAAATTAATGTAGCAGCAGTCCCCCCCCCCCCTCTAACCAGCTGATGGAGAGGTCGACTCGCATCTAATTAGATCAAATTATTAATGAGGGCAGAATTGCCTGAGAGATTATATCAGTAAGGTCTAGCAGTGGGTCGCGCTGCCTCAAGGAGAGGCAGTGACGTTTACAGTTCTCTTTAGATTTTTTTCGCTTGTTTTTATTCATGTTTATTATTATTATTATTATTATTATTATTATTATTATTATTATTATTATTATTATTATTATTATTGTTGTTATTATTATTATTATTATTAATGTTATTATTATTATTATTATTAATATTGTTGTTATTATTATTATTATTATTATTATTATTATTAAAATTAATATTATTAATATTAATATTAACTAAGCTACAACCCTAGATGGAAAAGCAGGATTCTGTAAGCCCAAGGGGCTCCAACAGGGAAAAATAACACTTTCAGGGGAGGATATAAAGAAGTAAATAAACAATAAAAGGGATGAATAATTAAAATAGAATATTTTAAGAACTGTAACAACATTAGAATAATTTTTTTCATATATAGAATATAAAAAGAGAATTATGTCCACCTGTTTAACATAAAAACATTTGCTGCTAGTTTGAACTTTTGAAGTTCCACAGTATACCTTCAGCTGATTCTGTCCATGAGGGATGCTTTTAGGAATTAGGAATTTTAATTTCAATGGAATTTGTGGGAAATTCATTTCAGAGAATTGTGACATCGTAATTAACAATTTACGTCCCATTTTTAGCAGAAAATTTCATTTGATTATATAGATGAAATAAAAGAAATGGTGACGTCTTTTTCCAGATTCCTGAAGTAATGTTGAAAATATTTTCTTTTTCGGGTTCGTATTTTAACTCTTGTTTCGTCCCATGTAATCAAAATCTTTTTTTTTTTTTTTTTTTTTTTTTTTTTTTTATGTTTCATCTGTGACCGTAACATTTCATATGCATGCATTTATGTACTACATTCAACATCGTATGTTTATTCATCTTTATTCCATATTATTTATCAGTAGATATAAGAGATTCCATTTTTAAAATCGCTAATTATTTTTTTCCTTGTTCACTTAGAATATTTAGAAAATACGTATTTTTTTTTTCATCCTTTTTTTATAATTTCCAGTCCAAACATTTAGGATAGTAATTAAATCATGCATTTAGTATTACTTTGAAATTCATATAAAATGTGATGTTATTCAAAGAAGAATAAAATCAGTAGGATGGAAAAAATTATTTTGGAAATACCAAGAACTTGAAATGTGGCATGAAATACCCTTAGAGTTAGACTTCGCTTAAATGACATTTCGTGTTAAGGCGTTAGTCAGTGTCCTTTTCCATTACCTTGGTCATTTCACCGTCTTGACACCGGGGCTCCTCGATTAGTGTCTGTGAAATGAATTTCATGGAGTTGGCACATTTTCTATTTGTGATTAATTGAGATTAATAGAATCTCTCTCTCTCTCTCTCTCTCTCTCTCTCTCTCTCTCTCTCTCTCTCTCTCTCTCTCTCTCGTTGATAATATATACTTTAACAGAAATACATTATTTTATATGTTACAAACAAATAAATCTTTTCATACTCGCAAAACTACACACACATACACATATATATATATGTATATATATATATATATATATATATATATATATATATATATATATATATATATATATATATATATATTCATTCAAATTATGTGAAAATTAGAACCAAGTGAAGTTGATTAAATTGGACAGCTAAGTAAAAAGAAACCAGAGGAAACAGATGAAATCTAAACGTTAGTAAGCAATACATTTGGAACTAAAGTAATGCAGGAGCAATGAAAAGTTCTGGCTCCATATGTGTACATATATTTTCTTTTTCCCATGATTATCCCTAGATTAAGGGGTCGGTTGCATGATGCCCCCTCTCCAATGACTTCTATCAAAGGCATCTTCATCCACCAAACCTCTTTTCTCGGCATATATTTCCCTTTTGATAACCCCCAATAGGTTTACCCAAGCCCGCTCATCCTCAATATGCCAATAGAATATTATTTTCCTTATTTCCTTTCCTCAATGGGCTATTTTTCCCTGTTGGAGCCCTTGGGCTTATAGCATCTTGCTTTTCCAACTTAGGGTTGTAGCTTGGATAGTAGTAATAATAATAATAATAACCATCTCGGTCGTGACACTTTGTTAACTACGCCTGCCATTCTTTTTATTTCATCATTTTCAAATCTTTCAAACAGTTATATTTCTATAATCCACCTCATCATTCTCATTTTTATTCTCTCAAGCTTTGATTCCTCATTTCATATTAGAGCCCACGTTTCAGATCCATACATTAACACTGGTCTTATTACTGTGCTACGGATCTTGACTTTTAGCTTGATTGGCATTTTCTTACCACTTTCTCCGGATAGCAAGGTTGGTAGCTTCGCAGATTTCTATTGGAGAGGTCCCGAGTTCGATCCCCGCCAGAGACGCGAATACCGTGAGACCTTCTACCGGGGGTTACTCCCAGGCTGCTTTTATCCTATTCTCAACACCGGCCTCACA
>NC_090746.1:113449209-113454209 GCF_036898095.1 Palaemon carinicauda | reverse complement strand
AGTTAATCGAATGTAAATATGGTTAGTCAAGTGTAGGGCAATGTCACTGTCCCTTGCCTCTTCCATTCATGAGTGGCCTTTAAAAAACCCTGTAAACATGGGTGAAAATAATTACTTTCCAACATCGATCTCAGATGATAACAAGGAAGGATGTAGCTCCTCTTATCCTGCCACTTCGGATTTCATAACTATTATTCGTCTTATGTTTCTTCCCTTTGAAAGTTGATCTCCAGTCTTTTTTCTCAGACGTGAATTCAATTTCGTCCTTTTTTGAGTCCCTTCTGCGATTTTTTCCCTTGTTGTTGCGAAACAATTTAGATCTGCAATTTGGCGAAACTTTCTACGTTTTAAAATATTCTCGAAAGTCTAATATCTTACGAAAGAAACCAATAAGACGTGGATTCGATAAGGTAATATTTCTCTTTCACGAAGAAAAGATGAGGATTGCAAATTGAAAGAGAAGAAAGTATTTCCTAGACAGATAAAAACCGTATCGTCCTACCTGGAATATATATATATATAATATATATATATATATATATATATATATATATATATATATCATTATTAACACAGAATGAAAAATTGAATTAAAATTGCACAGATGTCACCGAAATATAAAGTGTTAATTATAAATTTAACAACTTTTCCGTGAGGAAAGATCCCATTTTCATCTGTGTATGTTTAGCAACGTTTTCGATTTATCTTTATTCCTATCACATTCATAACCTGCAATTTCGTATTCAATTATATTCCAGTTCCCCTTTTATCCAGATCTCTTTCTTTATTAGAACTAACCATGTTACATCCCTGTAATTGTTCAATCCTTTACGTCTAGATTATTTTTGGAGATATTAATTCACAAATCATATTTTCCTGTGCTATTTTTAGCAAGGTTATAACTTTCCCTAAGAGAAGGTTTAAAGGCCGCTCATGAATGGCAGAGGCAAGGGACAGTGACATAGCCCCATCAAGCAGGACAGTGCCCTAGAGACTGACCATATATACATATGATCAGCGCCCAAGCCCCTCTCCACCCAAGCTAGGACCAAGGAGGGCCACGCAATGGCTGCTGATGACTCAACAGATAGACCTATAGGCTCTCCTAATCCCTCATCTTTAGCTCACAAGGATGGTAAGGTTTCAGCGACCTAAGAAACTAACGAGTTTGAACGGGACTCGAACCCCAGTCTGGCGTTCACCAGTCAGGGACGTTACCACATTGGCCAGCACATCGGTAAAGTTACCCGGTATGCTAATGAATTTTATTTTGTCTAACAGATCCTGATTTTTAGTTAGATTCATCCAGACTGTTCAGTTAATATTCCCTAGAATTTTAATTCTTCTTGTAAGTAAACTGATGTTGCTATTGGGATAGTTTAGCCTTTAATTGGAAATTAATTCTTGCTTGTTATAATGGTCGATTGATCGGCAACCCGAATCCTTCTTGTATTATTATTATTATTATTATTATTATTATTATTATTATTATTATTATTATTATTAGCTAAGCTACAACCCTAGTTGGGAAAGCAGGATGCTCTAAGCCCTAGGGCTGCAGCAGACACCTGTGAGGAAAGGAAATAAGGAAACAATAAACCACGAGAAGAAATCAACAGTTAAAATAAAAATTAGAATAAATTAACATATATAAACTATAAAAACTTCAATAAAAAGATGAAGAGAATTACAATAGAATAGTGGGCCGAATGTACCCTCAAGCAAGAGAACACTAACCCAAGACAGTGAAAGACCATGGTACAGGGGCTATGTTTTCGTTTAAAAGGAACACCTGTGAAAAGAAATGAAGCCTATTTCATTAGCAACCCGTGACACCTTTCCCAATAAGTCTTGATAGTTCTGATGATGATGATGATTATGATTATTATCATTATTATTATTATTGTTATTGTTGTTGTTGTTGTTGTTGTTATTATTATTATTATTATTATTATTATTATTATTATTGCTCTCCCATATTATATGGTATATAACACTCATGTCAGTTTGTCTTCTCTTATCTCGCTTCACCCTAGCTGCGACCCCGCAATGGTCGACTAGCAACGGGGTATCCAATTTATTGCTTAGGTGAACAGAAGCAATCTCAATGTACCCATATATTTCCCATCGGCGGGTCCAAAACTCGAACACTGAGAGAGAGAGAGAGAGAGAGAGAGAGAGAGAGAGGGAGAGAGAAAATGTATGTTAAGAGAGAGAGAGAGAGAGAGAGAGAGAGAGAGAGAGAGGGGGAGAGAAAATGTTAAGGGGAGAGGGAGAGAAACGGTAATTATGAAGTGAGATAGATAATTTAAGAAGAGAAAGATAAATTAAGGAGAGAGAGAGAGAGAGAGAGAGAGAGAGAGAGAGAATGTTAAAGGGAGAGAGAGCGAAAGAGGGTAATTATGGAGAGGGAGAGAAAGAGATAAATTAAGGAGAGAGAGAGAGAGAGAGAGAGAGAGAGAGAGAGAGAGAATAAGGATTCTGAAATGGATCGATATTCCCTGTAAATTGATATATCAAAAGGTATATTTGTCTAGGTGGGTGCAATTAAATCCCAGTTGTTCAGAATGTAGCTTTGGATATTAACTCTTTAAAAATGACGATTGAATAAATTGAGACAGCAGTGGCTTTAGAATTCGAATGAAACCGAATAGAAGGTAGAAGGAGATATGAACAGTCTAAGCATTGCTGTGATCATTAAGTAACTTATATACGTGTGTTTTTTTATTTCCTTTTTATATCCGTGTAACTTTTTAAATCTAAAAAAGAATAAAAAGTTATACTCACTCTTGGGAAATTTTATTATTTTATTCAAATGGATGAACTTTTTATTATATATGAAAATAGATCGAAAAATAATGTTCGCATTTTGTGTCATGCTAATCGATGCTGATTTATTTTTAGATATGACACATATTCGTGTCACTATGCTATTAACACTGAGTCTTTGAGCTATGAGTTTTAATTCAGTATCTAGGCTATCAGCTGTTGTTTGTCATCTATTGGAAGTAAATAATAAAATAACCTTTTAAAGATGTCATTCGTAATGGAAAGTAACACACTAGGAAGTAATACGCTGGCAGATTCATACACACACACGCAGATGTATATATATATATATATATATATGTGTGTGTGTGTGTTTGTATATATATGTATGTATATATGTATGTATGTATGTATGTATTAAAGAGCAACAGTCTGGTTGTATATAGATAGATATATTTCTTTTCGGTCACGCTGAGCAACATTGCCAGATGTATAAATACTCGGATATGGGGGAGAGGGAGTACTCATACTATTGTGAGAGGGATTAGCCCGAAAGGTACACTCTTAAACCACAGCTGCTTTTGTGTAGTTAGGGAAGGGGGAGCGTTGGGACCGGTTGAATCTGTGCGCGCGCGTGCGTATGCATATGTATCTAAATATTTAACCTCATTTTTTATGGGTCGCTCACACTAGTATGTATATGTGTGTGCACACACACATACATACAATATATAACTTAATCTACATGCTGGTGCAAGATGTAGTGTGCTTTGGTCATTGAAGCAGCTAATGATACGGAGTTATGGAACTTTTCTGCCTTGATGATTCATCCGTGATTTAGCAATTGAGTTATTAAAGTATGTTTTTTTGTTTTTGTTTCTCTTAAGTCAGTTATGTTAGAATTTCAATTATTTGTATATGGGTAGCTGTAGATCATTGACTCAACTAGAGACTTACAATGCGTGAACCCTAGCTCAAAATATCCTGATCAGGTTTGATAGAATTCATTGAAGTTTTACCCCATTTCTTTACGAGGGGTCGGCTTGTTGTTCATTAATCATTCTGCTGATCTCCGAAAAAATTGGCTAGCGGCTTCACCTTCAAAGTCCTGTCCATACTATCGGGCATGCTCGACGGGCAAACAGTGATACCAGACCACAATAGGTATCGAGAATGATGGTTGATGACGTCAAAAGCGAGAAAATCACAGGCAGGGATCTGGCAACAAACAGTATTGCCGGATCCCGGCCTGTGGTTTTCCCACTTCTGATATCATCAACACTCATTCTTAATACCTATTGTGGTCTGGTATCACTGTTTGGATAGTGTGGATAGGGCTTTAGTACTGAGAAATTTAATTGGCCGACTCTAAGTGCTACCCCCTCACTGGAAAAAAAGTGTATTGCGGTGTTTATATATATATATATATATATATATGTATGTATGTATGTATGTTTGTGTATTATGTAACTAATAAGAAATAAGAATAAATAACTCTTAGTGCCACCCACTTCAATGGCAAAAAAGTGTATGGTAGTATTTATATATATATATATATATATATATAGATAGATAGATAGATAGATAGATATATATATATATATATATATATATAATGTATGTATAGTAGGGTTTGTGTGTGTATTACGTAACTAATAAGGAATAAGAATAAATATCAGAGCCCTTATGAATTAGTATCAAATCTTCCGGAAAAAATATTCAAGTTCTTTGAACCGTATCCAGATTGTAACATATTTCAAACATCATTGATAAATAATTTCTTTAAGAGAATTCATAATAGACCATGTTTTCAGTTAATAGCTTTTGCATCTTTTTCTCGTTAACCCTCTTTTATGTATGACTAGTTTCATAAGTATTTATTATTAATTGATTCTATACATAATTTATATTCTTTGTAATTTGTTATGTATAATATGAATATTAGAACGCTTATTTGAATAACGAAGAGTGAGCGTTGCATGAAATATCAGGAAATATTTTCATGAAATTACGAATTCGCATTTTGAAAATATGTTATTTACAGAGTAGTAAGAAAGAAAAATAAAGAAACAAGTAATCATTCAGACGTAAATGAATAAATGTATTGATAGTATTGAGTGCATTAAAATGGTCGGGTGTTTTTGCTTTTAGAACCAAGATTAACATTTCATATCATATATATTTTACTTGAGTTTATTGTAAAGAAGGGTAGCAAGCAATGAGTTGGGAGA
>NC_090746.1:113436709-113446709 GCF_036898095.1 Palaemon carinicauda | reverse complement strand
CATTTAAGACTTGAAAATGTAAGGAATTATATTCATTAACAGGAAGATCCAATTTTTTTATATACAGATTTTGGAAAATTTCACCAAAGGCTTTCATTTACTTAATCTTCATTTAAGACTTGAAAATGTAAGGAATTATATTCATTAACAGGAAGATGCAAATGTTTTTTATACGGATTTTGGGGGAATTTCACTAAGGCTTTTGTTTACTTAATCTTCATTTAAGACTTAAATATGGAAGGAATTATTTTTATTATGAGGGAAGATGCTAGTGAATATAATAATTATGTAATTGATAGATGAAGTAACTATAAGTGTTTTTTTAATCAATGCTATCTAAATAAGAGAAAATTGTGATATTTAAGTAAATTACGAATTGATATTTTTATATTATCAAATTAGTCTCTCTCTCTCTCTCTCTCTCTCTCTCTCTCTCTCTCTCTCTCCAAATAATCTTTGTAGTTTCCTTATTTGAGAATACAACTTAAACTTCTCGTCTATCCAATCGTATCATGATGTTTACTCCTAAATTGCGGTGTAGTTTTTTCCCTGTGACAAATATTCTCTCTCTCTCTCTCTCTCTCTCTCTCTCTCTCTCTCTCTCTCTCTCCAAATAATCTTTGTAGTTTCCTTATTCGAGAATACAACTTAAACTTCTCGTCTATCCAATCATATCATGATGTTTACTCCTAAATTGCGGTGTAGTTTTTTCCCTGTGACAAACATCTCTCTCTCTCTCTCTCTCTCTCTCTCTCTCTCTCCCCCACATTATCTTTGCAATTTCCTTATTCAAGAAGACAACTTAAACTTCTCGTCTATCCAATCGTATGATGTTTACTCTCCTAAATTGTGGTGTAGTTTTCTCCTTGTGACAAACATCTCTCTCTCTCTCTCTCTCTCTCTCTCTCTCTCTCTCTCTCTCTACATTATCTTTGCAATTTCCTTATTCAAGAATACAACTTGAACTTCTCGTCTATCCAATCATATCATGATGTTTACTCCTGAATCGTGGAGTAGTTTTTTCCCGTGGCAAACATCTCTCTCTCTCTCTCTCTCTCTCTCTCTCTCTCTCTCTCCCCACATTATCTTTGCAATTTCCTTATTCAAGAATACAACTTAAACTTCTCGTCTATCCAATCGTATGATGTTTACTCTTCTAAACTGTGGTGTAGTTTTCTCCCTGTGACAAACATCTCTCTCTCTCTCTCTCTCTCTCTCTCTCTCTCTCTCTCCACATTATCTTTGCAATTTCCTTATTCAAGAATACAACTTGAACTTCTCGTCTATCCAATCGTATCATGATGTTTACTCCTGAATCGTGGAGTAGTTTTTTTCCGTGGCAAACATTCTCTCTCTCTCTCTCTCTCTCTCTCTCTCTCTCTCTCCCCACATTATCTTTGCAATTTCCTTATTCAAGAATACAACTTAAACTTCTCGTCTATCCAATCGTATGATGTTTACTCTTCTAAACTGTGGTGTAGTTTTCTCCTTGTGACAAACATTCTCTCTCTCTCTCTCTCTCTCTCTCTCTCTCTCTCTCTCTCTCTACATTATCTTTGCAATTTCCTTATTCAAGAATACAACTTAAACTTCTCGTCTATCCAATCGTATGATGTTTACTCTCCTAAATTGTGGTGTAGTTTTCTCCTTGTGACAAACATTCTCTCTCTCTCTCTCTCTCTCTCTCTCTCTCTCTCTCTCTACATTATCTTTGCAATTTCCTTATTCAAGAATACAACTTGAACTTCTCGTCTATCCAATCGTATCATGATGTTTACTCCTGAATCGTGGAGTAGTTTTTTTCCGTGGCAAACATTCTCTCTCTCTCTCTCTCTCTCTCTCTCTCTCTCTCTCCTCACATTATCTTTGCAATTTCCTTATTCAAGAATACAACTTAAACTTCTCGTCTATCCAATCGTATGATGTTTACTCTTCTAAACTGTGGTGTAGTTTTCTCCCTGTGACAAACATTCTCTCTCTCTCTCTCTCTCTCTCTCTCTCTCTCTCTCTCTCCACATTATCTTTGCAATTTCCTTATTCAAGAATACAACTTGAACTTCTCGTCTATCCAATCGTATCATGATGTTTACTCCTAAATCGTGGAGTAGTTTTTTTCCGTGGCAAACATTCTCTCTCTCTCTCTCTCTCTCTCTCTCTCTCTCAGCCTGTTCCTTTTGATCTTTGGTAGGATCCTGTTCCAGTCGACTTCTCTCTGGATTTTCAACTGCAACAGAGATCGGGAGATGATTCCGACACTGACCGCCTGTTCTCCCTTGTCTTTTGTGTCACCTTTTTTGTGTGAAAAGCTCTTTTCTTTATCCCTTGACTGTAGAGAATTTCGTTTTAGCAACTTTCTTTTAAAGGGTTAACTTTCTTTCAGCTCCTGTAGTCTTTAGAATGGGCAACCCATGTTTTAGGTACTGAATCTTTCTGGGTGAATAACTTAAGGTTAAATGCCATTTTCTTATTGGAAACTTTAATTTTACTTTCATTTTTCTTACTACGGCGTTCATTATTTTGAATAGATAACATGAATTTTAGACGCTAAATTTTTATTTTTTATAATGAGCAGCGTTCGTTTAGCTATTGTATTATTTTGAATGGACAGCCATTTTATTTAGCTTTTGCACTACAGAGTTGGCAATTTTATTGTATTGTCCACTTCACTTTTGTACACGGCAACTTACTTTTAGTGTCTTCATTCTCTGAACGTTTTCCTTTTGTTCTAGTAAATTAATTTTTGTATGAATTCTACTTTCTATTTATCCAGTTTTGCTTTTTTGATTTTCAATCTCTGTTTTGGCAGCTTTGTCGAGTTTAAGAAGTTTTAATTTTCTTACGCTTTTTTTTCCCTAAAGACAGTGTAGTGTTTGATCTCTAAACATTATTTTTCCGTTAAGTGCTCAACAGTTAACTATGAGGAAATTATAAAATTAATGTTGAGAATTGTGAAATTAGTAAAACAGAACTGAAACAGCCATGTTCTTCAGTGAATAGGTTTTATATGTAAGAGTGCCTTTTATCAAAAGTTATCTTACAATTGGTATATGCGTTTGCAAATGTAGCAGGTGTATATATATATATATATATATATACTGTATATATATATATGTATGTATATGTATATATATATGTATATATATATATATATATATACACTTATCGTGAAAATTAAATATATATATATATATATATACACTTATCGTGAAAATTATATATATATATATATATATACACTTATCGTGAAAATATATATATATATATATATATATACACATACTTTTCGTGAAAATTAGCATGTATTCTTCATGGGCCTATTAGTTCTACTATGCTAAGAATTGTAAAAGTTATCTCATTTCGAAGTATTTATCAGTGCTGTGTCTGCTCCCCACCCCCCTCAATTATTCTTTCCATTGGCATTATGCATAAGTCTTCATTTGGAGATTTAGTTTTTCTTTTTGCCCTGTCTTCAAATGGGTTTTTAATTTTTCTTCATGTCTGATCTTTTAGTCAACTAAGTTTTCCTCGAATTCTGGTCTTAAAAGTTCATAGCTTTTCTGACTTCAAATGGGTTTTTAATTTTCCTGTATGTCTGATCTTTTAGTCAACTAAGTTTCCCTCAAAATCTGGTCTTAAAAGTTCATAGCTTTTCTGACTTCAAATGGGTTTTTAATTTTCCTGTATGTCTGATCTTTTAGTCAACTAAGTTTCCCTCAAAATCTGGTCTTAAAAGTTCATAGCTTTTCTGACTTCAAATGGGTTTTTAATTTTCCTGTATGTCTGATCTTTTAGTCAACTAAGTTTCCCTCAAAATCTGGTCTTAAAAGTTCATAGCTTTTCTGACTTCAAATGGGTTTTTAATTTTCCTGTATGTCTGATCTTTTAGTCAACTAAGTTTCCCTCAAAATCTGGTCTTAAAAGTTCATAGCTTTTCTGACTTCAAATGGGTTTTTAATTTTCCTGTATGTCTGATCTTTTAGTCAACTAAGTTTCCCTCAAAATCTGGTCTTAAAAGTTCATAGCTTTTCTGACTTCAAATGGGTTTTTAATTTTCCTGTATGTCTGATCTTTTAGTCAACTAAGTTTCCCTCAAAATCTGGTCTTAAAAGTTCATAGCTTTTCTGACTTCAAATGGGTTTTTAATTTTCCTGTATGTCTGATCTTTTAGTCAACTAAGTTTCCCTCAAAATCTGGTCTTAAAAGTTCATAGCTTTTCTGACTTCAAATGGGTTTTTAATTTTCCTGTATGTCTGATCTTTTAGTCAACTAAGTTTCCCTCAAAATCTGGTCTTAAAAGTTCATAGCTTTTCTGACTTCAAATGGGTTTTTAATTTTCCTGTATGTCTGATCTTTTAGTCAACTAAGTTTCCCTCAAAATCTGGTCTTAAAAGTTCATAGCTTTTCTGACTTCAAATGGGTTTTTAATTTTCCTGTATGTCTGATCTTTTAGTCAACTAAGTTTCCCTCAAAATCTGGTCTTCAAAGTTCATAGCTTTTCTGACTTCAAATGGGTTTTTAATTTTCCTGTATGTCTGATCTTTTAGTCAACTAAGTTTCCCTCAAAATCTGGTCTTCAAAGTTCATAGCTTTTCTGACTTCAAATGGGTTTTTAATTTTCCTGTATGTCTTATCTTTTAGTCAACTAAGTTTCCCTCAAAATCTGGTCTTCAAAGTTCATAGCTTTTCTGACTTCAAATGGGTTTTTAATTTTCCTGTATGTCTTATCTTTTAGTCAACTAAGTTTCCCTCAAAATCTGGTCTTAAAAGTTCATAGCTTTTCTGACTTCAAATGGGTTTTTAATTTTCCTGTATGTCTGATCTTTTAGTCAACTAAGTTTCCCTCAAAATCTGGTCTTAAAAGTTCATAGCTTTTCTGAAGGGTCCTTGATAACTTTGCGTAGTTTTAACTCAGGGTCTAGTTTTCATACATTTAGTTTTCTCAAGTGGGTTAATTTTCATTGGAAATGAACGTCACAATGGTATTATCACATCCCATAAGCCCTGTATCGATATTTTTTTTTTCTTTCAGACATCGTTTTCATGACTATTTTTAGTTTTATAGGTCAGGTCTTCATAAGCGTGTGTAGATTTTTCCGTGAGTTCTATTTGGAAAAAATCCAGCATTGTTTCTAATTAGATTTCGAATTGTTTAGACTTTCAACGAGATTTTAAAATGGTATTTAATTCGCTTTTAGATTCAGTTTTATCAAAGGAATTTCCTATCTTTATCCATTTTCTAGATGAGCACATTTATTTTTAGAACCTGTTCTTAGATGGGCATTTTACGTTACTTTCGGCATATTCTTAAATAAGTTCAATTTTCCTTTAGGCCTGATCTTAATCAGAGCTTTTGATAATTAGTCTTGTCAGATTTTCAAGGTTAAAGGCCGCTCATGAATGGCAGACGCAAAGGACAGTGACATTACCCTATCGAGCAGGGCAATGCCCTAGAGACTGACCATATATTCATATAATCAGCGCCCAAGCCCCCTCAACACCCAAGCTAGGACCAAGGATGTTTGGTGAACTAATCTTTCTAGGGGAGTGCGAAGAACATTCCCAATCGACCTCCATCTACCAAATAGTCGGCCACAATTTCGTAGGTAGAATGTGCGTCTCTCCTTTAAAGATACTTTAGTTTTACCCCTGCTCTGACTGTCATCGTTTTTACCCGAGGGGATTAATGACTGATAAAGCTTTGTTTGTAAAACCTCTTTTGCTCCACTGCTGGACAAAGGCCTCCTGTAAGCATAAAATACAGATGGTATTAAAGTGTTTTTAAGGAAGTAATTTTTGTTCTTTTTCATGTAACAAATACGTTTCTATAAAATTATTATTATTATTATTATTATTATTATTATTATTATTATTATTATTTTTATTAATATTATTTTTGTTGTAGTTTTTGTTAATTTTGCTTTTGTGTTATCATCAGCCAAGCTAGAACCCTAGTTGGAAAAGCTAGATGCTATAACCCTAAGGACTCCAACATGGAAAAATAGCCCAATGAGGAAAGGAAATAACAAAATAAGTTAACGAATGTGCTGTCAGACTCTCTCTCAGAACATCGTTCGATTAGACATGTTCACGCAACATTAAAATTGACAGCTGTCAGAAAGGTATTGTGTTTTGTTTGGCAGTGATCTCGCTTTAGACGAGTCGAATAAAAAGATCTTTGACAGAACACCGTATTGTCACCGTAATATTGACACGGGCAGTTATATTGGGTAAAAGTTATTGGAGTCGAAATATTCGTCGTACATATTTGTTGGTCCAAAGGGGGGAAATATGACAGTTATTGTGTTTGTAGGTGGTGCAAGCCAAATCGAAAAAGGATTCACAGGAGAATTTTCGCTGAGGTTGAATTGATGAGAAGAAATATCTCTTTAATTGATTTTCTCAGAAAGCTCGAAACTGTAAAGGTATGATTCTTCATGTGAACCGCTTTACTTTTTTCTATTTACCTTCAGTATCAACTGACGGCCTACTATTATTATTATTATTATAATTATTATTATTATTATTATTACTAGGTGTGTAGAAGGACTGGGTAGAAGGAATTATGTAGTTGTTATGGGTGACTTAAATGCTAGAGTGGGTGCTGGAGAGGTAGAAGGTGTCATTGGAAAGTATGGCGTACCAGGTGAAAATGAGAGTGGTGAGAGACTGGTAGATATGTGTGTTGAACAAGAGATGGTAATAAGTGCTAGCTTTTTTAAGAAGAAAGATAAAAATAAGTATACATGGGTAAGAGTGGCAAATGGAAGAGTAGTAGAAAGGGCATTAATGGATTATGTGTTGATAACAAAAAGAATGTTTGGAAGATTGAAAGACGTGCATGTGTTTAGGGGTATGGCTAACGGTATGTCTGATCATTTTTTGGTGGAAGGAAAATTGGTTGTAGCAAAAGAGTGGGGGAATAGAGTAGGTGGATGTAAAAGGGAGCTAGTGAGGGTTGAAGAGCTAATAAAACCTGGGGTAAAAAGTAAATATCAGGAAAGGTTGAAAATGGCATATGACGAAGTGAGAGTAAGAGAAACTGGTAATTTAGAGGAGGAGTGGAAGTTAGCAAAAGAAAATTTTGTTGGGATTGCAAGTGATGTATGTGGCAAGAAGGTTGTTGGAGGCAGCATGAGGAAGGGCAGTGAATGGTGGAATGAAGGAGTGAAGGTAAAAGTGGAAGAGAAAAAGAGGGCTTTTGAAGAATGGCTGCGGAGTAATAGTATAGAGAAGTATGAAAAATATAGAGAGAAAAAGGTGGAAGTAAAGCGCAAGGTACGTGAGGCAAAGAGGGCAGCTGACCTGAGGTGGGGTCAGGGACTGGGTCAGTCATATGAAGAGAATAAGAAGAAGTTTTGGAAAGAAGTGAAGAGAGTAAGAAAGGCCGGCACAAGAATTGAAGAGACAGTGAAAGATGGAAATGGAAGGTTGTTAAAAGGAGAGGAGGCAAGGAAAAGGTGGGCGGAATATTTTGAAAGTTTGCTGAATGTTGAGGATGATAGGGAGGCAGAGATAATTGCTGTTCCAGGTGTTGAGGTGCCAGTGATGGGAGATGAGAATGAGAGAGAGATTACAATAGAGGAAGTGAGGAGAGCACTAGATGAAACGAGAGTAGGAAAAGCATCTGGTATGGATGGTGTGAAAGCTGAGATGTTGAAGGAAGGGGGTGTGACTGTAATTGAATGGTTGGTGAGATTGTTTAATGTGTGTTTTGTGTTGTCAATGGTACCAGTAGATTGGGTCTGTGCATGTATTGTACCACTATATAAGGGTAAGGGAGATGTGCATGAGTGTTGTAATTCAAGAGGTATTAGTTTGTTGAGTGTAGTTGGAAAAGTGTATGGTAGAGTACTGATTAATAGGATTAAGGATAAAACAGAGAATGCAATCTGGGAAGTACAGGGGGGTTTTAGAAGAGGTAGGGGTTGTATGAATCAGATTTTTACAGTTAGGCAGATATGCGAGAAATATTTAGCAAAAGGTAAGGAGGTGTATGTTGCGTTTATGGATCTGGAGAAAGCATATGATAGAGTTGATAGGGAAGCAATGTGGAATGTGATGAGGTTATATGGAGTTGGTGGAAGGTTGTTGCAAGCAGTGAAAAGTTTCTACAAAGGTAGTAAAGCATGTGTTAGAATAGGAAATGAAGTGAGCGATTGGTTTCCGGTGAGAGTGGGGCTGAGACAGGGATGTGTGATGTCACCGTGGTTGTTTAACTTGTATGTTGATGGAGTGGTGAGAGAGGTGAATGCTCGAGTGCTTGGACGAGGATTAAAACTGGTAGACGAGAATGATCATGAATGGGAGGTAAATCAGTTGTTGTTTGCGGATGATACTGTACTGGTAGCAGACACAGAAGAGAAGCTTGACCGACTAGTAACAGAATTTGGAAGGGTGTGTGAGAGAAGGAAGTTGAGAGTTAATGTGGGTAAGAGTAAGGTTATGAGATGTACGAGAAGGGAAGGTGGTGCAAGGTTGAATGTCATGTTGAATGGAGAGTTACTTGAGGAGGTGGATCAGTTTAAGTACTTGGGGTCTGTTATTGCAGCAAATGGTGGAGTGGAAGCAGATGTACGTCAGAGAGTGAATGAAGGTTGCAAAGTGTTGGGGGCAGTTAAGGGAGTAGTAAAAAATAGAGGGTTGGGCATGAATGTAAAGAGAGTTCTGTATGAGAAAGTGATTGTACCAACTGTGATGTATGGATCAGAGTTGTGGGGAATGAAAGTGATGGAGAGACAGAAATTGAATGTGTTTGAGATGAAGTGTCTGAGGAGTATGGCTGGTGTATCTCGAGTAGATAGGGTCAGGAACGAGGTGGTGAGGGTGAGAACGGGTGTAAGAAATGAGTTAGCGGCTAGAGTGGATATGAATGTGTTGAGGTGGTTTGGCCATGTTGAGAGAATGGAGAATGGCTGTCTGCTAAAGAAGGTGATGAATGCAAGAGTTGATGGGAGAAGAACAAGAGGAAGGCCAAGGTTTGGGTGGATGGATGGTGTGAAGAAAGCTCTGGGTGATAGGAGGATAGATGTGAGAGAGGCAAGAGAGCGTGCTAGAAATAGGAATGAATGGCGAGCGATTGTGACGCAGTTCCGGTAGGCCCTGCTGCTTCCTCCGGTGCCTTAGATGACCGCGGAGGTAGCAGCAGTAGGGGACTCAGCAGTATGAAGCTTCATCTGTGGTGGAAATGTGGGAGGTTGGGCTGTGGCACCCTAGCAGTACCAGCTGAACTCAGCTGAGTCCCTGGTTAGGCTGGAGGAACATAGAGAGTAGAGGTCCCTTTTTTTTTTTTTTTTTTTTTTTTTTTTTTTTTTTTTTTTTTTTGTTCTTGTTGATGTCGGCTACCCCCCAAAATTGGGGGAAGTGCCTTTGGTATATGGATGGATTATTATTACTAGCCTAGCTACAACCTTAGTTGGAAAAGCAAGATGCTATAAGCCCAAAGTCTCCAACAGAGAAAAATTGCCCAGTGGGGAAAGGAAACAAGGAAATAGATAAACGGTATAAGGAGTAATGAAAAATGTAAATAAAATATTTTAAAAAACATTAACAACATTTAAACATAATTTATGTGTAGACTATAAAAAGACTTATGTCAGCCGGTTCAACATACAAACATTTGCTGTAAGCTTGAACCCTTGAAGTTCCACTGATTCAACTACCCGATTAGGAAGATCATTCCATAACTGTAGGCTTATTCTCAAGTATATTGAATTTTCCTTTAGGCTTGGCCTTAATCTCAGCTTTTGATAATGTCTTATCCGGTAGGCATATGAAAAAAAAATATATAATAAAGGTACAGAACATGCCATGCTCTTTTACTTGATTTCGCTGTTTGCAGAATATTGCTATATCAATACAATGGACATGGTTTGGCCATGTTGAGAGAATGGAAAATGGTTGTCTGCTAAAGAAGGTGATGAATGCAAGAGTTGATGGGAGAAGTACAAGAGGAAGGCCAAGGTTTGGGTGGATGGATGGTGTGAAGAAAGCTCTGGGTGAT
>NC_090746.1:113416709-113429209 GCF_036898095.1 Palaemon carinicauda | reverse complement strand
CATACACATACACACACACATATATATATATATATATATATACACACACATATATATGCATACATACACATGCATACATACATATATATATATATATATATACTGTATATATATATATATATATATATTTAAACTGCTGTATTTAAATGGCATTTTAAATTTTCTTTTTATAAATTTGTAGCTATTTAAGTAATGCACTGCACTTGCACACAAAACTTTAGATGTGATCGCATATGTTCATAGACGGTGCTGTCTAGTCGTGCAAACTAGGATAGTTTGCCCTGTTGGCAGGACCAACAGTTGTATTAATTCTCTGGTTATATACTCTGGCCAGTCAAACTAGTGTCAGTAAGAATGATTATAATAAATATGTCTTTCATCGGAGAAAATTTAATTTTGAATAGCATTAGATCTCAGTAACACAAAACAGTCAATACTTGTGACTGTACTAGCCTCCTCGCTAGTACAGTAGTAACGTGTTCGCCTAGCATTTGCATGCAAGCAGATCGATCCCACCTAGGGACCGCGAGTTTAAGTTGTTTACTGGGGAGGCAACTGCTGTGGCTAGGCATCGCAGTTGGGCATGCTGGCTTGCGTTCTGGTGAGCATCTATTCCGATGAAACTGAAGCCCGACTGCTTTACTTTTATTTTATCAAAAAAAAAGAGAGAGAGAGAGAGAGAGAGAGAGAGAGAGAGAGAGAGAGAGAGTGTATCAGCCACCCGTTGAGATACTACCGCTAGAGAGTTATGGGGTCTTTTGACTGGCCAGATAGTACTACATTGGATCCTTCTCTCTGGTTACGGTTCATTTCCCTTTGCCTACATACACACTGAATAGTCTGGCATATTCTTTACATATTCTCCTCTATCCTCATACACCTGACAACACAGATTACCAAACAATTCTTCATCACCCAAGGGGTTACTGCACTGTAATTGTTCAGTGCCACTTTCCTCTTGGTAAGGGTAGAAGAGACTCTTTAGCTATGGTAAGCAGCTCTTCTAGGAGAAGGACACTCCAAAATCAAACCACTGTTCTCTAGTCTTGGGTAGTGCCATAGCCTCTGTGCCATGGCCTTTCACTGTCTTGGGTTAGAGTTCTCTTGCTTGAGGGTACACTCGAGCACACTCTCCTATCTTATTTCTCTTCCTCTTGTTTTGTTAAAGTTTTTATAGTTTATATAGGAGATATTTATTGTTGTTACTCTTCTTAGAATATTTTATTTTCCTTTTTTCCTTTCCGCACTGAGCTATTTTCCCTGTTGGAGCCCCTGGGCTTATAGCATACTGCTTTTCCAACTAGGGTTGTAGCTTAGTAAGTAATAATAATAATAATAATAATAATAATATAATGGGACTCGTACACGGAACATTATATATGAGCAGAACTCATATGAACACAGACTAAATTTAGTTCCCTATAATCTCTCCCAGTGATTTGAAGGGAGGAAAGGATTGTGAACATTTGATTGGAATGTCCAATCATTTCTGCTTAGCGAAAAAATGTCGCTGGCCCGCTGCCTAGTTGTCAGTCCCCGTAATTACCAATCAGCTTTGGTTCAGTGGTTCGGCTAAATAGGGAACTCATACTTTGAAGCATTATGCGTGAGGGAACATGTATAGGAACACACGCCCCTGCTTGAAATGGTACAATACCTAATTTGTAAACTCTCTCTCTCTCTCTCTCTCTCTCTCTCTCTCTCTCTCTCATTTATGCGTGAGGGAACATGTATAGGAACACGCACCCGTGCTTGAAATGGTACAATACCTAATTTTGTAAACTTTCTCTCTCTCTCTCTCTCTCTCTCTCTCTCTCTCTCTCTCTCTCTCTCTCTCTCTCTCTCTCTCTCTCTCTCTCTCATTTATGCGTGAGGGAACATGTATAGGAACACACGCCCCTGCTTGAAATGGTACAGTACCTAATTTGTAAACTCTCTCTCTCTCTCTCTCTCTCTCTCTCTCTCTCTCTCTCTCTCTCTCTCTCTCTCTCTCTCATTAATGTACCTTTGTATTAAGTGGATTGGGGAAAGAAGTTCATAGGAAAAGGTTAAAACTATTTGATATTTGATTAAGAATATTAGCCTTCTCAATAATTACTAATAGAATTAGTGTACGTATAAGTTAACTGCTCATTTCCAATAGTAAAATCCATAACTGGTCAAATTTAACTAAGTTACTGTGTTACGGTAGGATTTTAAATTGGTAATTTTTTTTATTAAGGTAATATTTAACAATGTAAATCAAGGCTAGTGTGTCATTGGGATTTAAAATTAAAAATCAATATTGACAAGGCAGTAAAAGATAATAAGGAAACTGGGTATTATAATAGATATTTATTGTTATTGGTCAGAATAATCAATGGCTAAAATTGATATTTACACGATTTTTGTTGAATTATATATTTATGAAAAAGTAAATACAATTATCATAACATCACTGCAAGAGAAAGTTCCGAATTGTGTTAGTATACATCCCACGGTGTCCCTTGTAAATTATTTTTTTTTTAGAGTTTTTTTTTCTTTATTGAAAAGTAATTTTATTGTAATCATATTAAGATGGTGAAACTTGTACAATTCTTCCCTTCTGTAAAATTTAATTAGAACAGAGGTATTGGTCACACTCGGTTGACACATGAGTTTCTGCTGAAGGGCCAACAGCAACCGTATTGTGACGACTGTTTAGTACCTCTAACAGTAAGGCATTTGTTGGCCGAATGCCCCAATTATAACATCTTGCGGAATAGATATTTGTTTGAGGCTCGAGGTGAGGGTGGCAGGTTCATCCTTGCCAAGATTCTTGGAAATGATGTGTCCTACCATGCAAGTGGCATTTTTAGATTTCTTTCAGAAGCAGGTCTTCTGAAAAATATTTAACTTTTATGACATTCAATTTTTATGATTTTAATTGAATACTCTTTAATTTTTTATTTTATTTCATTTTTTACTTTTGTATATATAAATTAAATGTTACCGGCGTCAATGACCTTAGATGTCAGGATGCCTGAAAACTTTAAATCATTCATTCATTAGAACAGAGAAGCCTTCCAAGATTGATGTCATTAGAGAATACTACAGTATACTGCAGTATATCGGACATGAAAACTCCATTCTATGAGTGTTTTGGAGGCGGGAGGAGCGGGTCACTCCGGGGTCGCCAATGTGACGGGCCGAGAGAAGGTTGTGAACTCAAACTCAGTTGCTTTCATACTGCCTTTGAGTTCACAACCTTCTCTCGGCCCGTCACACCTTCGCCAAAATCGAAGCTTTTCCGAAGGTTATTTATTCACCCCTGTCTGTTTGTTTGTAGCAACTTTACACAAAAACTACTGGACCGATTTTGCCCAAACTTGGTTGTCATGTTGGGTATAACCTAAGAATGAATAAGTAACATTTTGGGCAAAGTACACCAAATTACAAGTATGTAGCAGTATCTTGACCCAAAATAATCTCAATTTTGAATAAATGGCAGATATTTTATTAGTTTATTATTATTTTTTTTTTTCCAATTTCAACGAAACTTGCTGGACATGTGGGGTGTGACCCAAGGACAAATCCATTACGTTTTGAAGAAAATACATCGAAATACAAGTACGCAGTGGAGTAGTGTAAGGCATGCTCTCTACTTAGTTCCCATCAAGTTACATTATGGCATAAATATCCTGTGTATGACTCGGTCAGTTCCCTTTTTTCAGAATCTATGCTACCTTTCATTTCATCTTCCTAGAATATATATATATATATAATATATATATATATATATATATATATAATATATATATATACATATATACCTATATATATATATATATATATATATATATATATATATATATATATATATATATATATATATATATATATATTTATATATATATATATATATATATATATTATATATATATATATATATATATATATATATATATATATATCTGATAATCTAAATATAAATCCTTAAATTAATACAGAATGGAATTTCATAGAAAAATACGAAAACACAGTGAAGCGGACATTCTAAAAAAAAAATAATAATAAAAAATAAACATATCCAGAAAAAGTAAATATATTTTTTAAAAGATAAATGATAAATAGCGGAAAAGTACAGCTTACAATTTTCATAGATAAAAGAGATGTGAATTAAGAAAAAAAAATATTGGAAGAGTCTTGAAAGGATATTAATTTGAATTTGAGTGTCAATTTTGGGTAAAGAAGAATAGGAGAAACAAAATTACATGGTAATTTGCTTATCTCATTCCTGGAACATGTTCACTCTTATTGTATTCCATATTTCGATTTACGTTATCTAATAAGTTCTTTTTCAATAATTTTTTTTTTTTTTTTTTTTTTTTTTTTTTTTAATAAACTTTCTTCGTTTTGAAATATACGAGCATAGAATTTTGGGTAAAGAAGAATAGGAGAAACAAAATTACATGGTATTTTGCTTATCTCATTCCTGTAACATGTTCACTCTTATTGTATTCCATATTTAGATTTACGTTATCTAATAAGTTCTTTTTCAATATAGTGTTTTTTTTTTTTTATTAATAAACTTTCTTCTTTTTGAAATATACGAGCATAGAATTTTCATAAAGTATCACGAAGGAACGTAAAAGGTTTTACTGGCCAGAAGTTGGAAAGTGAGATCATATCGCCTAACCTTTGAGGAGGATGAAACTGCTAGAATATTTAAGAAAAAAAAAATAAGAAAAAAAAGTTAAGGGGGTTAAGTCTGCTAGAATAAAATGAGAGAAAAGAGAGAAAATTTAAGAAAAACAGTTATTTGAAACATTCCCAAAGAAATTCGTAAAGGATGGCCGTCTTGTGACTGACACCTCTAGATGTTCGATGACCTTCAAGTTAGGAATTTCTTTCGTTTCTTGATGTCAGTCGTTACTTGTGATGAATGGATGAAGATTTCATGACCTTCGGGATCGGACACGGACTCTTGCAGAATTGCCACACACATTTAAAAACTTGTTCAAGTTAAATCCTTTTTTTTTTTTACATAAACCTACACATGTATATATATATATATATATATATATATATTTATATTTATACATAAATACATATTTATACATATATATATATATATATATATATATATATATATAGTATATATACATACATACATATATATATATATATATATATATATATATATATATATATATATATATATATATATATATATATATATATATATATATATATATATATATATATATATATATATATATATTTACCATTTACCTTTATAAGGTGTATCTTCAAAAGGTGTTAGCAAGGAAGTTTTTAATAAGGATAATTTCTTTCGCTTTTGGCTGGGCCCCACCACCAAAGAATAACTTTTTACTCAGTGTACTAATTAGGTCAAAATAAGGATTTCCCCCTCCCCCCCAAAGTAATGACTGCGAATCTGCCCTGTGGACTCCAACCCCCTCACCCCCTCACCCCCTCCCTCCCTCCCTTGTTCTGATTCTTTTGCGTGAATTTCCTTTGAGCCGAAAATGCCCTATGCAAATAAAAACATGATTTCACGAGGCAGATCATATAAATTCCGAGATATATGACGATCCTTAATAAGGCTCCCTTGATTTATGGCCGTCTCTTGATCAAACATATTATGAAAGCATTTTTATTTGTATCTTATTTTTTCATTATTTTTTACGCGACTATGATTAAGACTTCACTCAAAGCGGCTTTATTAAATAGCTGGTTATTATTCTAAAATCGGCTGCAAGGGATTCTTTTCAGTCCGATTACATGCAATTACAGGAAGTTATTACAAATAAACTGGGATTTTGCAATTGCAAAAATGGAGCAAGATGCAATTCACTCACTGGCACTGAAATGGATTCATGAACGGGTTTTGTTGGTTCCCGCGCATGCGCGCAAGATTTCTTACGTCATGAATCCATATTTAACTGTAGGTATAAATAAAAGTCCTTATTTTTAAATGTATTTTTTTCTATTTTGAGTAAATAGATGGAAACTAATCATTGGGGGAATTTAGTTTAATGGAATATTTTATACAATATAGTATTTACAAATAAAATTTATTATTTTAGTATTACAAATGAAATGTATTATTTGCGCCTTTTTTTAATGCAGTAGGTAATGTATTGGAAAAGTTCGTGGTATATCAATTAAGTATATGAATATCATAATGCACGCAATATATATATATATACATATATATATATATATATATATATAAATATATATATATATATATATATATATATATATATATATATATATATATATATATATATATGTGTGTGTGTGTGTGTGGGTGTGTGTGTTTATATATAAATGTAATTTATATGTATATGTATTTATGTAAATATAATTTATTTGTATATGTATTTAATATAAATATAATTTATATGTATTTATATACATATATATAATTTATATATATATATATATATATATATATATATATATATATATATATATATATAATTTATATGTATATATAAAAATATAATTTTTATGTATGTATATATATAATTTATATATATATATATATATATATATATATATATATATATATATATATATATATACATATACTTTATATGTATATATATGTATATAGATATAATTTATATGTATGTATACATGTGCACGTTTGCGTGCTAGTTGAAACTATGAGATTTAACACGGTGAGCACAATGCATATCAGGACACGAAAAACAAAATGAGAAACTTGATTTTTGAGTTAGAACTTCAGTCTAATCACATTTGGAATCTGAAGGTATTCACTAGAGCCTCTAGTGAATATCTTCATATTCCAAATGAGTGTGTGTACACGCGTGCCTGAATTTGGGTTTACGTTTATAAGTATTATTATTATTATTATTATTATTATTATTATTATTATTATTAATATTAAATGCTAAGCTATAACCCTAGTTGGAAAAGCAGGATGCTATAAGCCCAGGGACCCCAACATGGAAAATAGCCCAGTGGGGAAAGGAAAAAAGGAAATCCTGGACCCCAGGAAGCAAATTTAAGGTGCTTATTAATATGCTTTGGGAAACTGTATTTTGTTCTCAAATTGCCTTGTCTGATTTTAAGATTTCGTGATGTAGGCTACATATATAGTAATAAAACGTACATCTAAAGAAATCTGTAGATGTTCCTAATATTCTTTATTATAGTAAACCGAGGAAAATTATATTCAAAACGCCAAATGTTATAATATATAAAAAAGAATGTTTCCTGAATCTTTTTACTATTTCAGAAATTCTAACTTACTAACCAAAATAAAATTCTAGTATATTGTTTTATTACGTTCTTACTATCAGTAAATTAGAATAAAGAAATTCTCGTAATCTTGCAAATATGTTTTAACGACAAAGTTTATCCTATCTTCATTTGCCACATTTTTTTTTTTTTTTTAAGTTAACGCATCAGAGGTATCAGTAACCTAAGAGATTAATATTTCAAATTATTATTCCATAGCGTTTGGGCTTATGAGAACTAGAATTCCTTTTTTTCCGACAACTTTAATCTCCCCGGAGGGTTTTATCACCCTTGAACATTTATGAACCAATACTGAATGACTTTGTATTCGGGAGGAAATATGAATTGTAAATTCTCCTACTTACGGTGGCTTTGATGTCAACGTTAAACCTATACTTTTATCTCTCAGGGCCACGTTTCAACAGTAAGCTCATACTGACTGAAGGGCAGAATTTGAACTAGAAATATGATGTAGTTGATAATGCTTAGATATACTGACATATGAAGTTTTTGAACTAAAGTATAATGTAGTAGATAATGCTTAGATGACACAGGAAGTATTTGAACTAGAAGTATAATGTAGTAGATAATGCTTAGATGACACAGGAAGTATTTGAACTAGAAGTATAATGTAGTAGATAATGCTTAGATGACACAGGAAGTATTTGAACTAGAAGTATAATGTAGTAGATAATGCTTAGATGACACGGGAAATATTTGAATTAAAGGTATAATGTAGTTGATAATGCTTAGATATCTGACATATGAAGTTTTTGAACTAAAGTATAATGTAGTTGATAATGCTTAGATATACTGACATATGAAGTTTTTGAACTAACGTATAATGTAGTTGATAATGCTTAGATATCTGACATATGAAGTTTTTAAACTAAAGTATAATGTAGTTGATAATGCTTAGATATCTGACATATGAAGTTTTTAAACTAAAGTATAATGTAGTTGATAATGCTTAGATGACACAGGAAGTATTTGAACTAGAAGTATAATGTAGTTGATAATGCTTAGATATAGTGGCACAAGTAGTGTTTAAACTAAAAGTATGTTAAAGTAAATAATGCTTGGATATACAGACATAAGCAGTATTTGAACTTGAAGTCTAATGTAGTTGATAATGCTTAGATATACTGACACAGGAAACATTTAAACTAAAAGTATGTTAGAGCAAATAATGCTTAAATGTATTGACAAACAGGCTGACTTTAAACTAAGATTATGATTGCTAATAATGCTTACCTATGTTAAGTCACTTACAAAACCATATCTAGTTTATAACCCTTTTATACTGTTTGATAATCATTTATGTAATTGCAAGTAAAATATTCCAAATTCAGTGTTATTTATAGTGTAAGCGTAACAACAGAAAGAAGAGTATACCGTAGGTGAAATATATATATATATATATATATATATATATATATATATATATATATATGTATGTATGTATGTATACATACCTTCGGTACAATGAAGGAATTGGCAATGGATACATTGAAAGCTTACCAACGTCTCAAAATAGGATATTTTCCTTTATCAGTGTTTTCAATTGTTGATTGTTTAATTTTACTATCTAGATAAACCAGCAACTATTTTCTATCTTTATTTTTTTTTCAATCTATCTATTTACCAGCCCTTTGTTACCGGTTTGCCTGTCCCAATGGTCTTTTCATCAAAAAAGTTTCCACCTTCTTTTGGAGTGGGACATTTTTCTGTTCGTATATAGGACACGTATGGAAGCATAATGCGTACCACTGCAGTGTTATCTCGCACTTCAGTTCCAAAGTTATGTTATACAGTAAAATAAAAACTAAACTTTTAAGAGGCAAAAATTTTGTCTGGGAAGGCAAAGTATAACACTGCAGTGTTATCTCGCACTTCAGTTCCAAAGTTATGTTATACAGTAAAATAAAAACTAAACTTTTAAGAGGCAAAAATTTTGTCTGGGAAGGCAAAGTATAACACTGCAGTGTTATCTCGCACTTCAGTTCCAAAGTTATGTTATACAGTAAAATAAAAACTAAACTTTTAAGAGGCAAAAATTTTGTCTGGGAAGGCAAAGTATAACACTGCAGTGTTATCTCGCACTTCAGTTCCAAAGTTATGTTATACAGTAGAATAAAAACTAAACTTTTAAGAGGCAAAAATTTTGTCTGGGAAGGCAAAGTATAACACTGCAGTGTTATCTCGCACTTCAGTTCCAAAGTTATGTTATACAGTAAAATAAAAACTAAACTTTTAAGAGGCAAAAATTTTGTCTGGGAAGGCAAAGTATAACACTGCAGTGTTATCTCGCACTTCAGTTCCAAAGTTATGTTATACAGTAAAATACAAACTAAACTTTTAAGAGGCAAAAATTTTGTCTGGGAAGGCAAAGTATAACACTGCAGTGTTATCTCGCACTTCAGTTCCAAAGTTATGTTATACAGTAAAATCAAAACTAAACTTTTAAGAGGCAAAAATTTTGTCTGGGAAGGCAAAGTATAACACTGCAGTGTTATCTCGCACTTCAGTTCCAAAGTTATGTTATACAGTAAAATCAAAACTAAACTTTTAAGAGGCAAAAATTTTGTCTGGGAAGGCAAAGTATAACACTGCAGTGTTATCTCGCACTTCAGTTCCAAAGTTATGTTATACAGTAAAATCAAAACTAAACTTTTAAGAGGCAAAAATTTTGTCTGGGAAGGCAAAGTATAACACTGCAGTGTTATCTCGCACTTCAGTTCCAAAGTTATGTTATACAGTAAAATCAAAACTAAACTTTTAAGAGGCAAAAATTTTGTCTGGGAAGGCAAAGTATAACACTGCAGTGTTATCTCGCACTTCAGTTCCAAAGTTATGTTATACAGTAAAATCAAAACTAAACTTTTAAGAGGCAAAAATTTTGTCTGGGAAGGCAAAGTATAACACTGCAGTGTTATCTCGCACTTCAGTTCCAAAGTTATGTTATACAGTAAAATCAAAACTAAACTTTTAAGAGGCAAAAATTTTGTCTGGGAAGGCAAAGTATAACACTGCAGTGTTATCTCGCACTTCAGTTCCAAAGTTATGTTATACAGTAAAATAAAAACTAAACTTTTAAGAGGCAAAAATTTTGTCTGGGAAGGCAAAGTATAACACTGCAGTGTTATCTCGCACTTCAGTTCCAAAGTTATGTTATACAGTAAAATAAAAACTAAACTTTTAAGAGGCAAAAATTTTGTCTGGGAAGGCAAAGTATAACACTGCAGTGTTATCTCGCACTTCAGTTCCAAAGTTATGTTATACAGTAAAATAAAAACTAAACTTTTAAGAGGCAAAAATTTTGTCTGGGAAGGCAAAGTATAACACTGCAGTGTTATCTCGCACTTCAGTTCCAAAGTTATGTTATACAGTAAAATACAAACTAAACTTTTAAGAGGCAAAAATTTTGTCTGGGAAGGCAAAGTATAACACTGCAGTGTTATCTCGCACTTCAGTTCCAAAGTTATGTTATACAGTAAAATCAAAACTAAACTTTTAAGAGGCAAAAATTTTGTCTGGGAAGGCAAAGTATAACACTGCAGTGTTATCTCGCACTTCAGTTCCAAAGTTATGTTATACAGTAAAATCAAAACTAAACTTTTAAGAGGCAAAAATTTTGTCTGGGAAGGCAAAGTATAACACTGCAGTGTTATCTCGCACTTCAGTTCCAAAGTTATGTTATACAGTAAAATAAAAACTAAACTTTTAAGAGGCAAAAATTTTGTCTGGGAAGGCAAAGTATAACACTGCAGTGTTATCTCGCACTTCAGTTCCAAAGTTATGTTATACAGTAAAATCAAAACTAAACTTTTAAGAGGCAAAAATTTTGTCTGGGAAGGCAAAGTATAACACTGCAGTGTTATCTCGCACTTCAGTTCCAAAGTTATGTTATACAGTAAAATAAAAACTAAACTTTTAAGAGGCAAAAATTTTGTCTGGGAAGGCAAAGTATAACACTGCAGTGTTATCTCGCACTTCAGTTCCAAAGTTATGTTATACAGTAAAATAAAAACTAAACTTTTAAGAGGCAAAAATTTTGTCTGGGAAGGCAAAGTATAACACTGCAGTGTTATCTCGCACTTCAGTTCCAAAGTTATGTTATACAGTAAAATAAAAACTAAACTTTTAAGAGGCAAAAATTTTGTCTGGGAAGGCAAAGTATAACACTGCAGTGTTATCTCGCACTTCAGTTCCAAAGTTATGTTATACAGTAAAATACAAACTAAACTTTTAAGAGGCAAAAATTTTGTCTGGGAAGGCAAAGTATAACACTGCAGTGTTATCTCGCACTTCAGTTCCAAAGTTATGTTATACAGTAAAATAAAAACTAAACTTTTAAGAGGCAAAAATTTTGTCTGGGAAGGCAAAGTATAACACTGCAGTGTTATCTCGCACTTCAGTTCCAAAGTTATGTTATACAGTAAAATACAAACTAAACTTTTAAGAGGCAAAAATTTTGTCTGGGAAGGCAAAGTATAATACAGATATATTCTTAGTACGTGGAAATTTCATATAAAATAAGATTTCGTTAGTGAATTTACGTCTTCCATGTCAGCTGGAAATTACCTTTCCTCAGAATCTTCTTTAATGATGATATTTAAATAATTTTCCAAATATCTAATCGTAATAAATATGAATTGATATGGATTTTCAAGATGAGATAGGAGAATTGTGTTAATTAGATATACGTAATTCTTAAATAAATTCTGAATCACACTGATATAATGTAAATAATAGATAAAAATATATACATTCATTTAGTTTTTATAAATATAAGTATCAATTTTTATATATTCTTCGCACTGTATAAGCGGGAAATTAATATGGTTTAAAATCGATTTTATTGAAAATTAGATAAATGTTGCTAACGGAATAAAATGTAATTAGTAATCTTTTTTTCATTTCTTTTTTAAGATTTCTTTTTTTAATTTGTCTTATTTTTTCAATTTCTTAATTTCTTTTTTCTTATTTTTTCAATTTCTTAATTTCTTTTTTCTTATTTTATCAATTTCTTAATTTCTTTTTTCTTATTTTTTTCAATTTCTTAATTTTTTTTCTTCAATTTCTTAATTTCTTTTTTCTTATTTTTTCAATTTCTTAATTTTTTCTTCAATTTCTTAATTTCTTTTTTTTCTTATTTTTTCAATTTCTTAATTTCTCTTTTTCTTTTATTTCAGTGAGTCTGCAAGGATGGAGGACTCAGTACTCTGTGCAGAAATTCACGG
>NC_090746.1:113396709-113411709 GCF_036898095.1 Palaemon carinicauda | reverse complement strand
TGTGCATTGGGTTATTGTACTTTAAGGGCTTGTTTTGTTGCCATATACTGCAGGGGAACCGTACTCTCTACAGGACCTGTCATAGTTCTTTTTGTCGTATACATTCAAGGTATTCAGCATTTCATATCGCGTATTGGTCGTTTATTGTGAAATCCACGTTATCGAAGCACTTAGAAAACAAGACAGTCTTTATCTTAGGAAAAAAGACAGTCTTTATTTTAGAAAACAAGACAGTCTCTATCTTAGAAAACAAGACAGTCTTTATCTTCCTCTTAAAAGTCCTAATATCTGGGATATTGTACTTTAAGGGCTGGTTTTGTTGCCATATACTGCAGGGGAACCGTGCTCTCTACAGGACCTGTCACAGTTCTTTTTGTCGTATACATTCAAGGTATTCAGCATTTCATATCGCGTATTGATCGTTTATTGTGAAATCCACGTTATCGAAGCACTTAGAAAACAAGACAGTCTCTATCTTAGAAAACAAGACAGTCTCTATCTTAGAAAACAAGACAGTCTTTGTCTTAGAAAACAAGACAGTCTCTATCTTAGAAAACAAGACAGTCTTTATCTTAGGAAACAAGACAGTCTTTATCTTAGGAAACAAGACAGTCTTTATCTTAGAAAACAAGACAGTCTATCTTAGAAAACAAGACAGTCTTTATCTTAGAAAACAAGACAGTCTCTATCTTAGAAAACAAGACAATCTTTATCTTAGAAAACAAGACAGTCTCTATCTTAGAAAAAAAGACAGTCTTTGTCTTAGAAAACAAGACAGTCTTTGTCTTAGAAAACAAGACAGTCTCTATCTTAGAAAACAAGACAGTCTTTGTCTTAGAAAACAAGACAGTCTTTATCTTCCTCTTAAAAGTCCTAATATGGCCGCATTGAAAGCTCTAGAACCTACAGTAGACATATATATTGATTCCAGTAATTTAAAGTCCTCTGTAATTATTCTCATGTCAACACGATTTGTTGGTTCCACAATTTACAGTAATTTTCTTATAATTTGGACGTCTGGTTTTGATAACTTGGGGCATTTTGTACATTTTTTTTAACTCAATAGGAAGCCAATGTAAATTTATTTTAGGATAGTATAGTATTGGAGTGATCTTATGTTTTGTGGGAAACGATTTCTGATAATACCAGAAAAAGAAGTTTGAATTTCATTCCAAAGAGCTCTCTTGAAATGAGCTTTTTGTTGTACATTGAAACACTTTATGAAGTTTTGTATCCGTTGAAACTTGTAATAGTTTTTTCGCTGTAGAGTGTAGAAGGTCATCCGTTCCAGCTTGAACTACCATCGTTTCCTTTATGTATGATAAAAAGTAAGGTGTTCACTTTGGATCATATTTTTTCTTTTTTAATGGCAACTAGAATTTTTGAAAGGCAGGTTTTTCGCTTTCTGTCTTTCTCTTTTTTATTTTTTAGTCTTGGCTAGAAAATTAGCATAAGACCTGTCCCGTTGGCACTTTTTTTTTTTTTTTTTTTTTTTTTTTTTTTTTTTTTTTTTTTTTTTTTTTTTTTTTTTTTTTTTCCACGGCGGATCATATTTTTTCTTTTTAAATGGCAACTAGAATTTTTGAAAGGCAGGTTTTTCGCTTTTTGTCTTTTTTTTTTTTTTTTAGTCTTGGCTAGAAAATTAGCATAAGACCTGTCCCGTTGGCACTTTTTTTTTTTTTTTTTTTTTTTTTTTTCCACGCTAGATCTTGAGGACTTAATCGTATTTCGTAACTGGTCAGTGCGATTTAGGTTCGTCCAGTCGTTAAAGTAATTTTTTTCTTTTTACAGGAGAAAATTGAAATGTAACATTATGATTTTCTAATAATTCTAGTGATCTGTTTCCATTGACCTCAAACTAGTTTGTATGAACTCAAGCGAAATTGACTTGATTATTGAAACCCTTTGTTTTTATTTATATGTCAATCAATCATCCAAAGATAAATTTTAAATGATTTTAATGTTAATTTTCGAATTATCATTCCGTCTTTAAGATTTTGTTTCCTTTTTACATCTATTTTACACTATTTTACACTGTCTATTAATACTTTTGCAATAAGATTATTAACAGCTTTTGCCCCCCCCCCCCTCATATTTTGTACTCTTTTAGTAGATATTTGTAAACACGCTTTTGCCATTTTGTAAAACATTCCAAAATGATATGCCTTAAGTCATTTCCTCCATTAACTTATTTCCTGATCAAGGTTTATATAAGACGTTATTTCTTTTAACTGTTTTCCTACCCAGTGGCAGTCCTTGTAGTGAGCTGTGTCCCGTAAAAGAATTACAGTGTACTTTATTATTATTATTATTATTATTATTATTATTATTATTATTATTATTATTATTATTGTTGTTGTTGTTGTTGTTGTTGTTGTTGTTGTTAGCAGCTAAGCTACACCCCCCTAGTTGGGAAAGCATGATGCTATAAGCCCAAGGCCTCCTACAGGGAAAAATAACCCAGTGAGGTAAGGAAATAAGGAAATGAATAAACAGCAAGGGAAGTAATGAACAATTAAAATAAAATAGTCTTAGAACAGTAACAACACTAAAATAAATATTTCATATAAACTTGAAACCTTCAAAAGGAAAAAAAAAACAAGAGGAAGAGAAATAAGATAGTGTGCCCAAGTGTACCCTCAAGCAAGAGTTCTTTGCTTCGTCTCTACAACTGTACTTCCCCCTTCCTTTTACTTTTCATCCTTTACCTTTGATCTCTTTCCACCCAGCTATCCATCTCCTTTAACTAACCTTGCTGCAATGTTCAAGCCGCCACTAAGAACAAGTCATTCTAGGCAGAAATAAGAAAAATCTATAAATGTAACTTTAATGACATGAAACTATTTTGTTTTAACTCATAATTATACATCATATTTTCTTCCGGAATATTGTACTCTAAATGACATAATTTCTTCGTAAATAACATAATCCTAAGGAAAATAAATTTCATCCTAAATAAGACCTCATTATCTTTCTGAATATACTCTTAAGTATGTAATCTTTCTTCCCGAATATTATATTAAGTAAATATTTTTTTAATGGAAATAATTTTTTACCTGAACATCCTACTCTTAAGAACTGGAAAGTACTTCCTGTATAACATGCTCTTTAAGTACATAATTTTATTCCCGATTACCAGATTCTTAAGAACAATTTAAATTCCACTTATGAAGGTTGATATATATCAAATTACCCTGTTTTGTATGTGTCCCCTAGACACTTTTCTTTACAGTTTAGTGATTTCTTTCACCTAATCATTTACTCTGGCCAACGCAAAATTATTTCATTCTGGCAGAATTGCATCTGCCCTGTCGCCTTTAATTTTACTGTTCATTGTTAATGCAGTTCTGTATCCTTTTGCGTTCATCAATCTTCTGACCTTTTTATATTGCCTGTTGGGAAGCTGTGCTCAGATTCTATATTTTTCTTTTTGTGTTGAACTGGTTTCATTTGTTTCCTACGTATATTCCAAAACAATGGTGGCTTCCTTATCTCTCTCTCTCTCTCTCTCTCTCTCTCTCTCTCTCTCTCTCTCTCTCTCTCTCTCTCTCTCGTTGATTCTCAGTCCCTTTTTTTGTTGTTGGATTTAGTTTAATTTTTTTTTATTCAGTTTCATTTTAACTTATCGTTACCTATTTAAATGAATTTGACTAATCATCGCGACCTTTTTAAGACGGTCATACATACCACATGACCAGGATTCCCACGTATACTCCAGTAAAACTAAATGATTTTCCAATTCCTTCTGAATGATAGCGGGGTGGTAGTATAGCTATTTGTGTAAGTGTTTGGTATTTATCATTAAGATCTCTCTCTCTCTCTCTCTCCTCTCTCTCTCTCTCTCTCTCTCTCTCTCATGCTGTTTGTTTATAATTCCAATTTCCTTTATCTATTTATCTATCTTTGGTTCTTTGTCGAATCTCGTATGTTATATTTAATGACATTCTTCTATTTGAATTTACACACTTACCATTATTTGCTTTTTCACATTTTCCCTCTATGGTTACCGCTCATTTTTGCTTTGCTTACACATTCATCGAATAGACTGGCATGTTCTATACACTTTCTCCTGTGTCCTCATACAATTGACAACACTGAGATTACCAAACTATTCTTCTTTGCAGTATTGCACTACACTTGTTCAGTGGCCACTTTGCTCCTGTCAAGTGTAGAAGAGAGACTTCAGCTATGTTAAGCAGCTCTTCTAGGAGGACACTCCAAAATCAAAGCATTGTACTCTAAGTCTTGGGTAGTGTCATAGCCTCTGTACATGGTCTTTCACTGTCTTGGTATAGAGTTGTCTTGCTCGAGGGTACACTCAGGCACACTATTCTATTTTATTCCACTTCCTCAATTGTTTTTTTTTTTTCTGGGGTGTTAGTTTTTATAGTTTATATAGGAAATATTTAATTTTTCTTGTTTCTTTTCTTCACTGGGCTATTTTCCTTGTTGGAGCCCTTGGGCTTATAGCATCCTTCTTATCTAACTAGGGTTGTAGCTTAGCAAGTAATAATGATCATAATAATAGAGCCATAGCCTCTGTACATGGTCTTTCACTGTCTTGGTGTAGAGTTGTCTTGCTCGAGGGTACACTCGGGCACACTATTCCATTTTATTCCACTTTCTCAATTTTTGGGGGGTTTGTTATTTTTTTAAGTTTATGTACGAAAGATCTATTTTAATGTTGTTACTGTTACCGTCGTCTCTCTCCTAGCAAATGTAATCCTCCCAATTCCTTTCTCTCTCGAAATAGCTTTGTATATCTCCATTTACGCTGTTCAAACCTTGTCTTCACTACCATTAATCTTTTTCCGTTTGCAGAAAGCCGCCCGTTGCTCTCGTGTTTCGTTCCTTTGACTAAAAGGGAAAAAATGGAATGACTGATGATTGCATGTACTGGATTCGAGTCGCATATGGAATTTTATTCTTTTTAGAAAAAATAACATGTCCGAGTAAAAGTTATTTTTTTATATTTTGTTGCGTTTTTTGTGCTGGCGCATCGAAAAATGAATAGTTCATATATGTATGTATATATATATATATATATATATATATATATATTATATATATATAGATATATGTGTATATATATATAGATATATATATATATATATGTATATATATATATATATATATATATATACATATATATATATATATATATATATATATATATATATATATATATATATGTGTGTATATATATACATATATATATATATATATATATATATATATATATATATATATATATATATATATATATGTATATATATATACGTACATATATATATATACATATATATGTGTGCCTGTATATATATGTATATATATATATATATATATATATATATATATGTGTGTGTGTGTGTGTGTGTGTGTGTGTGTTGTGTGTGTGTGTTAAGTAAGCTGATGAACTTTTATAAAAGAACAAAGAAGAAAATTCTTTTTTTAAAGATTTCAATCATACATGAATGTCATTTTTACTCTTTTTAATCACTTGTCAAGAAATTATTGTTTGGCAGAGAAAATTCTTAGTGGTGTTTTCTAAATCAAATTGGTATTTTAAGAGTTTCATGTTCAATAGTAAATTTGATTTTGTTTTTAGATTTCATACCAATAATTTTTGAAATTTATGTTCTATTGGTTTCATATTTCATTTGATGACATTCTGGTGTTTCCAGTGATTCCTTTATTGATTTTTATAAGAGAAAGAAACTGATGAATTATATTAGAGAGAGAGAGAGAGAGAGAGAGAGAGAGAGAGAGAGAGAGAGAGAGAGAGAGAGAGAGAGAGAGAGAGGAGAGAGAGAGAGAGAGAGAGAGAGAGTTAAGTGCAGAAAACTGTTACACATTTGTTGAAATAGTGCAGAAAACTGTTACACATTTGTTGAAATAGTGCAGAAAACTGTTACACATTTGTTGAAATAGTGCAGAAACTGATGAATTATATTAGAGAGAGAGAGAGAGAGAGAGAGAGAGAGAGAGAGAGAGAGAGAGAGAGAGAGAGAGAGAGAGAGAGAGAGAGAGAGAGAGAGAGAGAGAGTTAAGTGCAGAAAACTGTTACACATTTGTTGAAATAGTGCAGAAAACTGTTACACATTTGTTGAAATAGTGCAGAAAACTGTTACACATTTGTTGAAATAGTGCAGAAAACTGTTACACATTTGTTGAAATATTGCTGCCTTTTAGATCACTAATATCCTTGATAAATTCGTTTTTTTTTGAGAAACGTGTATAACTGATATGGTGATATTATATTAGGTAATTTTGCCTCTTGATTGTATCACAACACAATTCTCCTGTCGCAGATCTGATGCTCGAGTCTGTATTATAGAGGTACGAGATTCTCAATTGCAGTCGCTCTCTGGTTGTGTTAACCAAATTATGTATAAAGTGGAATATATGTATGTATGTATGTATGTATGCATGCATGTATGTATGTGTGTTGAATAGTAAGGCGTCAAATTAGATTCCATTCCTGATGTAGAGATGTTACAATGCAAATTTAATTACTTCTTGATGTTCCAAAGTTAAATGTCAAATTGTATTTTATTTCCAGTGCTTAATAGCTATTTTGGTTCCCAGCCTTTGAATATTTGACTGAAACAGCATTATTTTTTTTTCAAAAGGATTTATTTTCTAAATTGATGAAAAACGGACATACAAAATGTGCGAGCATGATCTTAATATAATAATATATGACGTTGTGGTTTGACCGTGACTACCACTTGGCCAGGTGGTAGTCACTGTCTCTACAAGTTTGCCGGACCAGGGTTCGATTCCCGGCCGGTCACAAGCTCTTGTCTTTGTGTGATTTCGCCTGGGGCTCTGATCCCGAGGTCGTTAAGAGAATCCAGACATTAATGTATATAAAATATATGGCTTATTTGAATATGAAAAACACGTCTATATGTGCCAAATTTATCATATATATATATATATATATATATATATATATATATATATATATATATATATATATATATATATATATGGTAAGAGATTGATGTCTCGCCAGGTAAATCCTCGGACAGCTAGTTAGCGTCAGGTTCCGATTTCCTTTTATGGCCTCTCGTTTCATGGTTGGTTTCGACCTGGCCTTTCATTAGAAGGGGCTAGCGTTCGATCCCAAGTATGAGGTAGAAATTTATTTCTATTTGAACACGATGTTGTGTTGATATTTATCCATATATATATATATATATATATATATATATATATATATATATATATATATATATATATATACAGTATATTCTATTTCCTGTCACGCTCAGGAGGAAGAGGGGGGTAGTTACACCTTGATAAGAGATGGATACCCCGAGAGATACGGAGAGAATGGGAATGGTTGAATCTGTGTGTGTTGGTGTGTTTGTGCATATCTATTTAGTTATTTAAGACTTTAATTTTGACGGCTGGGGTACATTATACTCATTTTTTTTTAATGAGGCGCATTTGCACAGACTCGCAGTCGTGCCCCTTTAGCTCGGAAAAAGCATTCTGTTATCTGATTGGTTAGAATTATCTTGTCCAACCAATCAGCGATCAGGAAACTTTTCCGAGCTCAAAGGGCACCCCGGCGATTCGGTGCAAATCTGCCTCACTAAAAAGAATTGACTATAGTGGTGAATAATGGGGTTGAAGAGTTGATTTAATTATAGGTTTTACCCTACCATAGATATTCTATGGAATCTACTTGGCTTTTAAGGATGTATATATGCTGGTTATTTGCACATTTTGGGTCCTGTGCTGTTCAGACATTTACTTAAGTATCTTGGAATGTTATTAGCGTTTCCTTCACTTTGCAATTAGGATTTAAGGAGTGGTTGTGTAAGTAATAGTTTGAAAAAATCGTATATGCAAAAATACATTTTATCGAAATAGAATATATTAAAAAAGACTGCTATTATATTCTACACAAGATCTCTCTCTCTCTCTCTCTCTCTCTCTCTCTCTCTCTCTCTCTCTCTCTCTCTCTGCGATTAGGATTTAAGGAGGGGTTGTGTAAGTAATAGTTTGAAAAAATCGTTTAAGCAAAAATATATTTTATCGAAATAGAATATAATAAAAAAGACTGCTATTATATTCAACACAAGATCTCTCTCTCTCTCTCTCTCTCTCTCTCTCTCTCTCTCTCTCTCTCTCTCTCCTCAATGCTAAGTTTCACTAAGGCGGTTTACCACTGGTTTCGACTCTCAACTGTTCCTGAGGTTTTCAACTTCAACATTTCAGTTATCCTTTGAACCAAAGTATTTCGAAGATTCATTTCCTTTGTAACCACTTTCTGTAACTTTTATAGTCTGGAACTTCTGGACTTGGAATGAATTCAGCATTTTTGGATTTCTTCTTTCCTACTTGTTTGACAAAACTTCCAGTTTTCTTGACTTTTTTTATTGATATTTTTTACCCCTGAAAGGTACTTTTGAATCTTAACATCCTTTCATAGAAATCATATGCAATCAATTCCTTTCATACTCTGTATATTCAATGACCTCAGAATATATTTGTTTATTTTTTTTATATTAGAAAACTTTCAAGGTTTCATCAGCTAATATTTTCTCTTCAATTCTGTTGATATTCAAATAACTGCTCTCACTCGTTCTAACCATTGTAAAAAAGAATGAATTTAAAGATTTTGAAGAAGAGGACATTCATAATTTCTTGATAGTTCATCCAATTTGTTAAGTAAAATTTTGAAAATTATACATCCATGTGAGAAATTCAAATTGCTCGTTTTGGGGTTTGACTCTGACATTAAAACCGGTATTGATTACTGACCGCCAGACTGGGGTTCGAGTCTTGCTCAAACTTGTTAGTTTCTTTCGTCGTTGCAACCTCACCATCCTTGTGACCTAAAGATGGGGGGTTTGGGAGAGCTTATAGGTCTATCTAATGAGTTATCAGCATCCATTGCCTGGTCCGACTTGGTCATAGCTTGGGTGGAGAGGGGGCTTGGGCGCTGATCATGTCAGTCTGTAGGGCATTGTCCTGCTCGATAGGGCAATGTCACTGTCCTTTGCCTCTGCTATTCATGAGTGGCCTTGAAACCTTTAAACCTTTAAGGTCATAACAAAGTTAGAATGCCGTAGTGATTTGATCGGGTTATAGTGGTAGAAAACTGTGTGTGGGGAAATATTATGGCCGGTGATCGCAATTATGGCTTGTATAATTAGTCCATATGAATAGCTTTTGAATACACGTCTTTTAGCAAAACATAAGTCACAGTAATAGCCACAGCTCTTCAGATCTCTACCAGCTACATCCAAGTCAACCATCTGAGTTCAAGTTTATCTTAAACAAAATTCTTAATCTTTATTCAAGATGATTATAGTGCTGATTTTGATTTAATTCGTGGAACTCTTGATACGTTGTAACTACGGTCCCTGGTACTATGCTTTTGATTGCATTCTTAATTGGGTTTTTATCCAAGTTTCAACAGCAAATCGGTGGGAATGGTGAAATGTTTTCAATAAGCCAAGTGGTTTTGCATCATGAATCATATACTCATTCATTTTTCAAGTCAATTAACACTATTAATATTTACTGTTATGTTTATTTTTCATTTCCCCTCATAAATGGCAGGGGCAAGGGACAGTAGCATTGCCCTATCGAGCAGAATAATGCCCTAATGACTGACCTTATATACATATGATCAGCTTCCAAACCACCTCTCCACTATATATTACTATATATTCCTTGACCGCCTGATCCTGAAGTTGTGCAGAACTTCAGCATCTACATTCTGTTGAGGTGCCACGTTTTCAGACTGGCTTAGACCAGATTTGTTTGATTTCCCTTTAAGTGGACTTTTCTTCTGATTTTCCTTGGCGTTTTTCCCTAATGAGCTTTCCATTTTGTAAAATATGGTTTTCCAAGTCAACGGCGCCTCAGGTTTGATTCATGTGAATACCTATTCATTTGTATTGATAGTAATTGATAATGATCTAAACCCTTAATTGGTAAAGCTGCCGTAAAAACGTTTATGATGATTACTATACTATAACAACTATAACAACGTATACAATTGGCATAGTTTTATTAACACTAAAATTATTATCTCAAGTAGTTTTATTACCAAACCTTCAAAATTACAAAATTGGCAATACGTCTAAGATACAAAACATGTAAAGGCTTTAAGAGCTCTTATTACAATGGCTGATTTAAGATATGGACTGTTAAATCTGAGGCAGGAACCATCTTGGAAAATCGCAGTCATGGTGAAATTTTAACAAAACTTTCAGATGTCGTCGGTCTTGAATATGAATGAAACTAATACCATATTAATTGAACTATTCATGCAGTTTCAATTACTTGACGTTGAAATCTAGAATATAAAAAACACAGGATAGAAGAGACTACTATGAGATTCAGGGCCTCTGTAACACGGTTTTTTGGACTTTGCTCATTATCAAGGCATCGGATGTAGCTGAAAGTTGACATGTGTATATTTTACAACCACACACAAATTTTGTCAGCATTTTCAATAACCTAAACCCGATAGTTTTAATTTTTATAGAGTAAAAATGATCTAGCCGACGCCATGGCCAGTGATAACGAGCCAAGAGTCGAAAACATTCATTACGTAAGCAATGTAAACACCTTTTGACAAAATTTTGCCCCGCCCATCCACCGGACACTCATTCACCTTCTTCCATCGGCTCTGGAACCCATAACAGTAAAGAATGGCTAGCAGGATTGGGAATTGCCCCTGTGGTTGCAAAACTGCATTTATCTTACGACTTGCAACTTTATACAGTCAAGAGAAATCCCATGGCCATATTTACTATAGCCTGAATAGGTAATTATTCAGTGTTTAGTTTAAATCCAGTATTTAAGGTCTGATTTGTATATAGCGTAACATGATTATAATACTTGTAATGTCATTCAGGCTTTTGAAAATGTCCTTTAACTATTCACTAGGCCACCATGAGAGAGAGAGAGAGAGAGAGAGAGAGAGAGAGAGAGAGAGAGAGAGAGAGAGAGAAATTGTATGTAAACAGTCTTTATATAACTATTTTTGTTAAAATAAGAATTTTGCGCTAAACTCTCCATCACACCAACGGATCATCCGATATAATTTTTTTTCTTCTTCTTAGGCCGTATATGTTTTGGGCATGACTGCATTTTGTAAATAAATCAGGAATTGTTTTAGGAGTTTTATTTGTACATCTAATGTGAATTTATAGGAGTAAAGTGAACATAATTCATTTATCCTTTAAAATAATTACTACATGTGGCCAAACAAATAGTAGTAAAGATGATAATGCAATAAAGGAATGATACCATACTTTATCTTTAGCTTCAACATCGGCAATAACATACCCAGTTGCCATAATTTGTCAGCTTAATGAAATAACCTATCATCTAATGTTAAACTTAATTTCTGAGGAAGCCAGGGCTTATTGCACAGTGAAAAAAACCTTACAAAGACTTTATGAATGGCGGAACGATACATAAATGTGGGCGGGGTATCTGTGCTAGCGTAGTAATACTACTGTAGCAGAAGTGCCGCAACAGTAGTATAAACGTTTAGGCCAACTGCTGGGATCCTTGAGGATCATTTAGCACTTCTTACAACTACTCGAGAAATAAGTTTTTATAGCCAGAATTTTAATTTTCTGATCCAACAATGCCCATGATAGCCTTCAGTGTTATCCAGAATTATAACGAGGCTAAAGTGGGTGGAGCCTCATGAAGTCATCATTCTGACGATAATCATTGGTGAAAGTTTAAAGCAAAATACAGTACCGGCTATTTTTTTTATTTTTTTTTTACAGTAAATAGATCGGTAGATAGACAATAAATAAAAATTGCTTGACATTGGATGTAGCAGTTATCAAATCAAGCTTGTCTACTACGTTTTTGAAAATTACCAACTATTCCCTACACCTTGTCAGTCTGATTGTGAGCTATAAAGTAGACTGTAATTTCTTAGGAAACTTATTTTGGGAGTTAGACAAATAATCGAAGTGTTTTTGTATTTATTAACATATTTTGTTTGTTTGTTCATTATGACAATTCTCAGTGGAGAGGTTTCAGAGTTCATAAAGGTTTACAGCTTTGCTTTTATTTACACTTTTGTGTTATTGTTGGCAGAGGTATAGCCTTCGTTACGTATAACCAATTATCGATCGAGAGAGAGAGAAGAAATGCCGTCATAAGTTACGTAACGAGTGCGTTCGAAACCTTTTCTCTGAGTAAGTTGGCCTGTCTTCAAAAATCGTCACTTTTACTTAATAAAGTACCAAATTTATTCAACCTACGTAATGCAGAATATAGTCAAAATTTATGTGTAGATATAATGTGCATTCTGAATAAGCGTTATATTTATGAAATTCATAGAAAAAAAGTTATTGCGAAAAAACCGTGTTACAGAGGCCCTGAAACTCATAGTAGTGTAGGCTTATTCGAAACACAGCATAGAAGAGAATAGAGCAGGCTTATTCGAAATAGGATGGAAGAGAATAGAGCAGGCTTATTCGAAATAGGATAGAAGAGAATAGAGCAGGCTTATTCGAAACACAGCATAGAAGAGAATAGAGCAGGCTTATTCGAAATAGGATAGAAGAGAATAGAGCAGGCTTATTCGAAATAGGATAGAAGAGAATAGAGCAGGCTTATTCGAAACACAGGATAGAAGAGAATAGAACAGGCTTATTCGAAACACAGCATGGAAGAGAATAGAGCAGGCTTATTCGAAACACAGCATAGAAGAGAATAGAGCAGGCTTATTCGAAACACAGGATAGAAGAGAATAGAGCAGGCTTATTCGAAACACAGCATAGAAGAGAATAGATCAGGCTTATTCGAAACACAGGATAGAAGAGAATAGAGCAGGCTTATTCGAAATAGGATAGAAGAGAATAGAGCAGGCTTATTCGAAATAGGATAGAAGAGAATAGAGCAGGCTTATTCGAAACACAGGATAGATGAGAATAGAGCAGGCTTATTCGAAACACAGGATAGATGAGAATAGAGCAGGCTTATTCGAAACAGGATAAAAGAGAATAGAGCAGGCTTATTCAAAACAACGACCCTATATAGAGATAAGTAAAGGTTGTAGACAAAAGAAAAAGATGATGATGATTTCTAAATTATCACCATGTTAAATTTCCATGTTGCTAGGACAATTCCTCTTCTATTTATTATCTTTTAATTATAATATCATTGATTTGACCATGTACTGTGATCTGTAGAAAGAAGAGTCTAAATAAAGGCGAGCGTAGGAGGCTTTTTATGAAGGCTCCCTGGAGCAATCGTTAAATCATCCTTTATCAGAAATTTAATTAAATGGCAGAGCATAGTCTCTTTGTGCTGCCTTCAAATGTCAGGTTTTACTTTTAATCAACGCTCTGCCAATACTGTTTAATCATGTAGCATTGCCGATTTAAGATGCGATGAAAGAGATGTAAATGAATCATTTATTAGTCAAATGGTAATTAAATTCGATTCAGGAATTTTCCAAAGCTTCAAACGAAAAATTCTGACTGGTAGTTGTGCCCGTTTCCTAAAAGTCATTAACACAGTAAGTTCTATGTATTTTCGCCTTTAGTGCTCTATGATTACGTAATGCCAATTTTATTCCTGCGAATAGGTTTTTTATATCTGTTGCGCAGTAAACACTTTATTTATTTATTTTTTTTATTAACTGTTTATCTACTCAACGATATTGTTTCCATTTGAAAAATTAGATAGTACCATTTTTAGGTTAGCTATTACTATAGCCAGCTCGCCCTTTTAGTTTCATGATCATAATAATTTTGATGGAAAATATGAATAATTCTCAATAATTATTTAGCAATTTTTTTTTTTTCAAGTTTACATGGAGGCTTTTTCATTAATGATGAAAATAGACTCTTAACACATTAAAATGCTTAGTACAGATTATGATGAAAATACTCTTAAATCATTACTTTCTGCATAACACTGATAACCGTAATTATTGCACGTTTACATTCTCAAAGTATTTTATTTCATTTACTTTATGTGTTGAATCTGTAATCCCAAGTCTCAATAACAATTTACGTAAATATTTAGATCCCTTAATCTTTTCGTTATTATATTTCCTAATTATATTTCATATTTATCAATGTTGGCATTTTCGTCTTCTGTCAGTAGTTATTTTTTGTCTTTTTACAAAGGCCTTAATTACTTCACTGGCTGACGACATAATTCTTTTCTTTATTTTCTTTTCTTGTTCCTCGTTCCAACAGCTGCTTTGTGGTGCTGTTTCTCAGCTGCTCCATTTAGTGGACATAACTTTACTTTAGTGACGCCATTGTTCTGTGGTCAATGTTTTTTCCGGGTCGCTTCACAACCAGTCATGTGGTTGTAGGTAGATGGTTGTAACGAGTCTTATGGTTTATGGTGGTTGCTTTATATATCTTCCTCGTGTTGTTAGAATACTTTTTATCATAGAATTCACTGTTATGGCGTGTCTTTATTTATTTATTTTGTGCGTAGTAGGTTGGCCAGGGCACCAGCCGCCCGTTGAGATACTACCGCTAGAGAGTTAGGGGGTCCTTTGACTGGCCAGACAGTACCATATTGGATCCTTCTCTCTGGTTACGGTTCTTTCCCTTTGCCTACACAGACACCGAATAGTCTGGCCTATTCTTTACAGATTCTCCTCTGTCCTCATACACCTGACAACACTGAGATTACTAAACAATTCTTCTTCACCCAAGGGGTTAACTACGGCAATGTAATTGTTCAGTGGCTACTTTCCTCTTGGTAAGGGTAGAAGAGACTCTTTAGCTATGGGAAGCAGCTCTTCTAGGAGAAGGACACTCCAAAATCAAACCATTGTTCTCTAGTCTTGGGTAGTGCTATAGCCTCTGTACCATGGCCTTCCACTGTCTTGGGTTAGAGTTCTCTTGCTTGAGGGTACACTCAGGCACACTGTTCTATCTAGTTTCTCTTTCTCTTGTGTTGTTGAAGTTTTTATTGTTTATATAGGAAATATTTATTTTAATGTTGTTACTATTCTTAAAATAT
>NC_090746.1:113359209-113389209 GCF_036898095.1 Palaemon carinicauda | reverse complement strand
CGACGATGAGAGGTTTTCAGATAAGCTGTGCATATCAAAGACGGTATCTTGAGATGGAGAAGGGCTTTCTTGATGTAGGTTTTTTTTTTTACAGAGCCAAATGGTGCAACGGAATTTTGTTGGAACACAAAAAAATAAGGGAAAAAAAAAAAAAAAAACAGGGCTGTGAATTGTTACGTAATTCTGGCAGTAGTAAATCGTTAGGTAAATCTGGCTATAGTAAATTGTTAGGTAATTCTAAACAGTAAATAAATAAGGAATTCTGCCTGTTGGAAATTGTAAGGTAATTCTGGTTGTAGTAAATTGTAAGGCCATTCTGGCTGTAGTAAATGGTAAGGTAATGCTGGTAATTCTAGCTCTAGTAAATATTAAGGTAATATTGACTGCTGGAAATTGTAAGGTAATTCTGGCTGTAGTAAAAGGTAAGGTAATTCTGATAATTCTAGCTCTAGTAAATTGTAAGGTAATTCCGACTGTTGTATATTGTAAGGGAATTCTGCCTATAGTAAATTGTAAGGTAATTCCGACTGCTGTATATTGTAAGGGAATTCTGCCTATAGTAAATTGTAAGGTAATTCCGACTGTTGTATATTGTAAGGGAATTCTGCCTATAGTAAATTGTAAGGTAATTCCCACTGTTGTATATTGTAAGGGAATTCTGCCTATAGTAAATTGTAAGGTAATTCCGGCTTAGACATGTCCGAGATGACAGGCATTGCCATGGATGAATATTAAAATGAGAACTAGAAAATCACCAAGTAGAATAAAGAGACCAAGAATTACAATGTGGGAACTTAAAGGAGTCCGAAAGATTGAAGATATTTAGACTTTCAAGAAAAAATGAAGACTGTTTTGTTCTCTATGTGCAATGAAATTGTGGACCTAAGAGTAAACGATCAATATGTGTTGTGAAGTGCTGAATGCCTTGGAATGTATACGATAAAAATGAAGTTCCTGTAGAAGGTAGGTTTCCCCTGCTGTATGGGACCAGAAAAGCAGTTCTTAAAGTAAAGTATTGTCAGTAATATGAGAGATGTGCAAGAAAAAGACATCAAGTAAAAATAGGATTAAGAGAGGCTGAAGATAGTAAATTGGGAAAATGTCTTTAATGATGTAAACAAAACCAAGAATTATGCAGAGGAAATAATAGGCGGGACAAGTTACTAGGGTGTCAAAGGATGAAGGAAAGGTACAATATTCGTGAATTATAACTTCCATATATAACAAAGAGCACGTGTCTGGCTATACATAGATTAATGAAAAAGTATATGTATATATATTTTCCGGTCACGCTTAGCGTCATTGCCAAACGTATAGCTACTCGGGGTCTCCCTGCTCCTTGGGAGGGAGGAGAGGGAGTAATTATACCCTGGTGAGAGGGGTTGTTCCAAGAGGTAGTGTAAGCATGTGCGTGTGTGCATATCTAAATATGTAGCATTTATTGTTTGACGGGTTGCATACGCTTATATATATATATATATATATATATATATATATATATATATATATATATATATATATATGTGTGTGTGTGTGTGTGTGTGTGTGTGTTAATTTTTTTTTTCAAGATTTAACAATATACTAAGGTATTTTCTATAAAACATGAAAGTCAAAAATATCAAGCCATAAGTAAAACTGAAGTGACGTTTAGTTTGCTTTACCACTTTCTCGTAATCTTTCTGATCTCAAAAAGCACTCGTAATATGATAGAATGTACTAGCTCTCTTTGAATATGAGGGTATTGAATGTACATCTTGAATATTACAATGAACTTTTATCCTTTTGTTTCCGCTGTGTATAAATAGTTTTAAGTAATTGGCGTAACTGGTTTCAACTGTTTACAATGCTGGGTGTAAAATTGAAATCACTTTCCCTTGTAAATTTATTTGTTGTTAAAGAGTATTTCCATTACCTCTCGCAGGAACAAGAAGCAAAAGCAACTTACCCCGTGAAGTGCTTTGTTTTACACTCGCGAAAGTAAATATTATTTGAATTAAGCGCCGATTTCATAGCGATCATTCACCCAGCTGCTTCTTTGATGGCGAATCTAAGTGGTACTTCGGAATTTATTTTCTGACTTACGCATCTGTTTACAGAAGTTTGATTATTTTATTTCGCTTGAGTCTTTTATGCATTTGCGTACGTAGGTTATTTTTTTTTTTTCAATTATAGATATTCTTCCCCCCGTTATAATTAGAATAAGGGGTCGGTTGCCTGATGTGTCCTCTCCAATGCCTTCTATCAAAGGTATCCTTTTCCACCAAAGCTCTTCTCTCCAAGTCATCCTTCACCTTAAATTGCCATCTAATTCTCTGCCTTCCTGTTAATCTCCCCTTAACAGGTTCCTCCCAAGCCCGTCCTCACTCCCCACCATCCATCTCAACACATGGCCGCACCATATCAGTGGTGACACTCTTATCACATCTTATCACGTCAATCTTATTTCAACGTTTTCCAATCTTTTAACTATAGATGATAAGTATTGGCAAAATGGAGAAACATGTTTTCTTATTTTCCCTATCACATTTCATTATCGTCATCAAATTTTTATATCAGGAGAAGGCATATATTGTTGCCTATTGGAGACATCCCTGTCTCGCAATATGTTGGACGTGAGTTCTAGTCACTCCCGAGCGTGATCCTTGTGAGTTAGGGATGGGGAGGCTCTATGTGCTATGTTATCAGCACCCATTGCCTGACGCTTCCTGGTCCTAGCTTGGGTGGAAAGTTGGCTTAGACATTGATGATATGAATAAATGGTTAGTCTCTTGGACAATGCCCTGTCCCTTGCCTTTGTCACTCACGAGTGTCCTTTAATCCTGTTACATATTTTTTTTCACGTTCTTGTCCTCAAGTGAATTTTATATCTTCGTCTCTTTATAACTAAATGAATAATCTAATAAATATTTCCGTTGTCATTTAACTCATCGATCGTAAAACATTCAGTGAAAAAGGAAACTTTCCCTTTCATGAAAAAATACCATATTTTGAAGGCTCGGCTTCAGAGAGAAATACACCCTAACTAATGTTGTCCCGAGCTTATAAAATGATTAATCCCGTAATTTAGCTTAATACCGTTCTTGAAACTGACGTCCCCAAGTAATGGAGTAAATGATATCGAGAGGAGGACATCGTAAACACAGCCATTACGTAAAGGGTGCATAGAGATCATTTCGGCTTGGTCGTCTCTGCTTCAAGGACCATTTTGTTTTAAAACAACCTACGCCGTGGATGTTGCCATTTTTCTCGCGAGCATTAGCTCATGGAACGACCGCTGAGGGTCTCCTCGTATTTTCTAACCTTCGTATGGCCTTTTTTTTTTTTTTTTTTTTTTCTTTTTATCCCATTACCCGAAACGGAGAAAAGCTTTCAAGACTTTTAAAGGAGGAGAACAGAATAGAATACTGACTGTTGTGGTTCTTTAGTGCGCTGCGTATGATATATTCTATGCGTGCATGTAAATGTGGTTCACCATTAGTGATTGAAGATAATTTGTATATATGTTTATTTACACATACTAGAATTTATATATATATATATATATATATATATATATATATATATATATATATATATGTGTGTGTGTGTGTGTGTGTGTGTGTGTGTGTGTGTGTGTGTGTGCCCATAATGATTGATTGTCCACATAGAGTAAGAGAATGCTTGTGCATGTAACTTTCGAGGAATTAGTAAATCAATTAGGAGTTTCAAGAATTGAAAGACACCAGGAGTAGGATTGAGTAGCTGCCAGTGGTGTAAGGTATGTCTGGGCGATGGAAAGGTGTTGAATGTTCAACTGAAACCATTGATCTTTTTTTAAGGTATAATTTGATAGGGGATAATTTGAATAAAAGTGTCAAAATATTACTTATCATACCATGGAAGGTGGAATGTATCGATTGCTCTTGAGAAAGTAAGATAAGGGAAAAAGGATTTTGTTGTTGTAGCCGATGTGGTAACGTCCCTGATTGGTGAAGGCCAGGCTGGGGCTCGAGTCCCTCTCAAACTCGTAAGTTTCTTAGGTCGCTGCAACCTCACCAGCCTTGTGAGCTATGGATGGGGGGTTTTGGGGAGCCTATAGATCTATCTGCCGAGTCATCAGTAGCCATTGCCTGGCCCTCCTTGGTCCTAGCTTGGGTGGAGATGGGGCTTGGGCACTGATCATATTTATATATAGTCAGTCTCTAGACCATTGTCCTGCTCGGTAGGGCAATGTCACTGTCCCTTGCCCCTGCCATTCATGAGTGGCCAAACCTTTAAACATCAAGAGAAGGGTACTGTTGGTTTAAAATAAGAATAATGTGTGTGGATGAACTATTTGATATGAAGAGTTGTGTGAGAAATTTAAAACTGAAAGAAATAAGCAGTAATTGATAAACAGTACATATATTAGGAAGACCTTATGGTAAAATCAATATCAAGGATGTATGAGATAAAAAATTAGTTTATGAGTTATTAAAAGTGATAATGAAAGGAAAATATTTATTTACCCATTTAAATCAGATGGTAAGTTGTAAGACAAGTAAACTAGTCAAAATGTGAGAGAATTATTTTTATTTCCAATGGGAATGGTTTAGAACAAATCTGATAAAGAGTACTGTTCTGAAGGTAATTAGAAACCATGAAAAGATACCAATTAATTAATATATAATTGAGGAAATTTAAGCGTGTGATTCCTATTGTCATTTAGAATTAGATGCAATATATTATGAAGTCAAAAGAAAGCTTAGTTATGATATAGATGAAGCAAAACAGGTTTCAGGTCGTGTGCAAAGGATATAGAACAAAATTGGTGTTGTAGGAAGTGATTGTTTAGCTAACCTTTCTGTATTGATTGACATTTGAAGAGGGAATGCAATTGAAAAGGAAATGTTGAAGCCGTTGGCCTGAATTATATATGTGATTTAGTGAAAATTGAATGACAAAAATCTGTAGCTACATTGAAGTGATAAAAACGTTAGAAGTTGGCGGAATGAATCATTGTACATGAATCGAGAAAGTCTGAACTATAAGTTTTAATCATCGTATTGACTTGATATCTTCCCTTTTTCCTAATGGGTTATTGCACGTGAATAGAGAAAATCTGAACTGTAAGTTTTAATCATCGTATTGACTTTATATCTTCCCTTTTTCCTAATTGGATTTTATTCTCTTTCCACTGAAGGCCTCGAAAGCCATAGGTTGAAATGTATAAAAAAAAAAAAATTATACGCTCGACATAGAGATCTCGCTTCTTAATTTCTTCTTTAACAGATGAGATAAATATATTATTTTTAATTAATCTCATTATTTTCTAAAGAAGTAAACCAGTTATCTCCTAGATAAATATCTCTGCCCTTAAGTAGAATGATCAAGTAAAATCGTACTGTCAGATTTACCTTACCTGTGTTTGTAATGACTACTTAAAGCTATTGTAATATTTTAATTGCTCTTCATTGAGAACTTTCAAATATAAAAGAAATATAAAATAAAGAAATAATGAATGATTTCGCAACCTTACGCTAGCTAAGGCAATGAGGTCAAATTTATTACCCATAGGGAAAAATAATGTTTTACGTTTCGGTATTCAGAGAAAATATATTAGATATTAGATGAACATATTTTTTTTTCCTTCTCATTTCTCTTTACAACCACTTTTTTTGGTTCGCAATAGAGCAATTATTAATGGTTATGATTATTTTGAGTGATTTAGTGATTCTACTATGTTTGCGTTTAATACAGTAAGTACAAGGACGAGAATAGCATCCTGCTTTCCCAACTAAGGCTGTAGCTTAGCAAGTAATAATAATAATAATAATAATAATAATAATAATAGAAATAATAATAATTTGTAAGGATCGAAATCAAGTGTCGCTTTAAAGTATAACAAGATATTGAAATCCATAAATGCACAGGTGTGTGCACAAACATGAATATACATTAAATGTTCATGTAAATACGGAACACAAAAAAAGGGAGGGGGGTGGGACCAAAATGGGGAATTGTGCCTCTGCGACACGAATTGAATGTGAACGAGTACCGGTGTGTATAACATGCATATTTTAGATAGCAGAATTCACCGCACAGTTCCAAACGGATATAATTCAAAGTTTGGATCTTTCGGTATCGTAGGATGGAGGTGGCATCAAAAGGCTCTAAAACTTATTTTGGCCTCGTCATAACCCCCACCAAAAAAAAAAAAAAAAAAAAAAAAAAAAAACTTGTATAAGTTCGAAAGAGGAGGAAAAAAACAGGTTTTTTTTTATTAGGTTTTTTGTGCTGCGCCAAAGCTTATACAATATTTTTTTTTATTTCAGTAACACATGCTGTCTTTTTATTTGACAAAATATGAAAATGTGTAAGGGAAATTGCTTATTTTCTACCATTTGGCTTTCAGAGTTCAGTTTATCTAGATACATAGGTTTTAAGAGATAAGGTTTAATTCAGTTGATTTAAAAAAAAGGATAAGATTTTAATTGGGAATATGAAACTGAAATGTAGGAGCAAGTGATAAATGATACGACAGAAAAGACAAAAAAAAAAATAAGGCAATTTTTACTTTCAGCTTTCTGTCGTAAAATGAATTTAATCTTGATATTATGTAGGTCAAAGCAGACTTCATTTATTTCCAAATGTCATAACTTAAGATTCAAAACAAGCGCAAATGTCACCAAATCAGTCTTAATGTAGATCAATATGCGGTAGATATCTCTATTGTTTTCTGAACTGTATTGATTGATTGATTTGGAGATTTCTGACATCCTGACACCGAAGGTCATTGACGCCGATATCGTATTTTACAAACTATATTGAAAAAACTGTATTTCCAATAAAAGGCATTGGCAAGTGAACGGTAGATAGAATTTTATGTGCATTTCAAAGGCAATAATACACACAAAATTACCCTTTGAAAAATTAGAATTTCACGAATACTTACAATTAATACAAATATTGAAATAAAATCTTGTAAAATTTTGACATTTAAGAATATATTGCAACGAAAGCCATTTATCAGAACTGTATCAAACACTCGAAATCCTTTGAAGCGAGGTTTTCTAGTAACTGCCAGAGGCTGCCAAAGGAATAGGCAAGGCATTCTTAAACGAACGAACGAACGAAAGAAGGAAATAGAACATATTTTTCTTCAAGTTCGTCAATTTGGAGTACAGTATTTGTCTCAGTCATGAGTGACAAGGAATATAATCAGATACCGTTCTGCTTAGGAAAATAGTTTTTATTTCACTTAAATTGTTTCTGTATGAGGATCAAGTCAAATAATGTTTTTCCACTATAAAACTTTAGGTTTCATCATCATATTGTACGGAAAATGTTTGTGGATTAATCTGTGGAACATTGAAAAAATGTTGTGGATATTTTGTGGATAAAATGGCACCTTGACGTGGATATTGAGTGAGAGTAAAATAGATATTGAAAATGTCCTTTCACCATCTCTCCTCAGAATTCTGAATAACACATTATACAACAACATAAAAAACAACAACAAATTCAGCCCTTTCTATTCCACTGCGGGACAAAAGGCCTCAGATATGCTCTTAGTCATGTCTGCGGTTTGGTCCTTTTCATCACCACGCTGACCACTGTGGATTGGTGATGGTGGGAGACTTTTGCCTGATCACTCACAGCAAACCAATCTTGTATGGGTGACTCTGACTAGTACAGCTTTGTTGATCATGGCACTTCATAAAACCTTTCACCGTGTTAAGGTATCCCCACTCAGAAAACCAGGCATATATATATATATATATATATATATATATATATATATATATATATATATATATATATATATATATATATATTATATATATATATATATATATATATATATATATATATATATTTATATATATATATATATATATATATATATATATATATATATATAAATAAATATATATATATATATATATATATATATATATATATATATATATATATATATATATATATATATATTTATATATGTGTGTGTGATTGAGTGTGTGTGTATGTATGTTCAAGTGGAAGATGTCTGAGGCCTTTGTTCTGCAATGGACTAATAACGGCTGATGATGTTAAAAACTTGAAATAATATTCCCAAGTTAACGGGGAAAATCTGATGTGAATATTCATCAATATCAACTATCAAAATCACTTAGCTATGTATCAAATTGCAATAAATTGCCAATTTTAAAATGCAAAGGCAATAGATATTTACTCTCAAAGGGATTGCAAATTCACAATTCTTATTAATTCTTCTTTTTATTGATCCTTGAAAGATGTTAAAAGCAAGATATTTCACATTTGTATTATATAACCTGACTGAAAAAAAAGAGGTAATATTTTATCAACATCAAAAGGAGTGAGCAATAAGAAAAAGGGGGCAGAGAAAGAGCGCATGGTGCTGAAGGTTTTCTCCCCTTATTAGTCTTATTAGAGCACATATTTCATTCCAAAGTGGAATTGAAACGCAAGGGCCATATTACATTAGAACTTGTTAAAAGCGAAGCGGGGCCAAAATTTATCTCCTCGCGTTGAGTTGCATTTTTATTTATGATTTCTTTCGCATTTTTATTAATTTTCCGCTGCTAAGAGATTTCATCTTACTTTTTTTTTTTATTTGTTTGGGGAAAGGGAAACGTATTCGTGTTGCCCTTTTATTCTTTTTTTTTCTTCTTTATCTTTTTTTTTAGATAAAGATTTCTTTTTGGTGATTTTTTTTCCAAGGTTAAAAGAAAAACAGGAAAGGGAGGAGGTCCTGTGTGAGGAAGAGGAGCGAGGGAATCTTTTCCTACCCTTTGTCCTTGCTTTTTTTTTATTTGATTTGTAAGTCGCTTTTCAAGGATTATTGGGTTTTTTCTTGAACTTAAGACTTAGTATGTTATCGTTATCTATTTCTTTTATTGATGTATTCATGATATGTACATGATTTGTCGATATAGTTGATTTTGTGTCAGTGATAGTGTGCTATTTTTATTGTTTTTTTATTTTTTTTTTTAATGATGTTATTGACTTTTTCCTTTTAAGATTGCTCTTATCCATGAATATTTATTATAGAATTTGAACATTCTGTATTGCAATATATTTAATCTGAGAAATAGATATTTGTAATGAATAAATTTACGCGATTCTATTACACTCGTAAAGGTTTGGGTAAACAGAAAGATTAGGTTAAATATATTGTCTTCTTAGATTTTGTTTTTACCTCCGACATTCTGTATTGCAATATTTTTAATCTGAGAAATAGATATTTGTAATGAATAAATTTACGCGATTCTATTACACTCGTAAAGGTTTGGGTAAACAGAAAGATTAGGTTAAATATATTGTCTTCTTAGATTTTGTTTTTACCTCCGACATTCTGTATTGCAATATTTTTAATCTGAGAAATAGATATTTGTAATGAATAAATTTACGCGATTCTATTACACTCGTAAAGGTTTGGGTAAACAGAAAGATTAGGTTAAATATATTGTCTTCTTAGATTTTGTTTTTACCTCCGACATTCTGTATTGCAATATTTTTAATCTGAGAAAAAGATATTTGTAATGAATAAATTCACGCAAATCTATTACACTCGTAAAGGTTTGGGTAAACAGAAAGATTAGGTTAAATATATTGTCTTAGATTTTGTTTTTACCTCCGCCAATGAATTTTGAAGGAGGTTATCTTTTCGACCATGTTTGTGTGTGTGGGTTGTTTGTGAACAGCTTCCTGGCCTCAATTTTAATCGTAGAGTAATGAAACTTGCAGGGATTAATTTTTATGTAAAAAGCTGGAAATGATTAAATTTTGAAAGGTCAAAGGCTAAGGTCATGGTCAAGCAAAATGTCCAGTTCACTTAATCACCCATTAGTTTTGACATCATTGCCACAAAGACTTCACACTTGGTTCATATTTGAGTGTATAAAAATCCACGCTAATCAATACATGTTAAGGTCTAAGGTCAAGGTCAAGAAAAAAGGCGAGAAATAAGCTTTCGTGGCGGAGGTCTACGCTCCACTAAGTGACCCTTCAGTCTCGTTAATGTTTTGCGAGTGTTTTGTAATAAGGTTGCGGTCATAAACATGTTATGACGAAGCTGTTTAATGTTATTACAAGAAAATTTGTCAATTTTATGTAAATAACAGGGAAAATTGTTTTAGTGATGATAAAATCGATACATTGGATGCCATCAACATTTAAGATAGTTTTACTTTTACATCTTGAAGGAATTAATTAGAAATCTATATTAAATCAAACGTGGTCTTGTTGAAAATATTTTTTTAAGAATTGTCACATGAGAAATAAAACCTGTCTTTATACACTTCCAGAATAATATAATTTAACTTTTCGTGTAAATTTAGTGTAAATGAAATGTGTTTTTAGATGTAACAAAAAGGAATAGATTCCAACATTTGTCGTCTCTTTCACTGAACCGTAAGGAAGCCAGTTTGGGTTAACTTAGAGACAGCCCATATTGGAAACCTTCGCATCTTTTAACTGCTGAATAAATTTTATCCTTTGTTTATTCTCAAACAGAGAAATCAGACTTAATTTGTGTGTGTGTGTGTGTGTGTGTGTATGTGTGTGTGTGTGTGAGTAAAGTCAGGAGTTTGTTGGTGTTTATTGAACAATAAAATTTAGTCAAATCGTAAAAAAGAATTTAGATTTTTTTTTTCGGTACAACGCGTTTGCCTAGCATTTGCATGGCAGCAGATCGATCCCAGCCTGGGACCTTGAGTTTAATCTGTTTACTAGGGAAACCACTGCTGTTTTATGGCACCACGGTGGGGGATTGGGCTTGCCCGGCTGACGTTCTGTCGAACATCTATTCTGATGAAACTGGAACTGACACCAGACATCTTCACCTTTATTTCAAACTAAGAGAATGTTGAAGCATTGTAGGAAGCTCATCTCGTCGTACATATTATTATTATTATTATTATTATTATTATTATTATTATTATTATTACTTCTACTTGCTAAGCTACAACCCTAGTTGGAAAAGCAGGATGCTATAAGCCTTATCAGTGATGAAAACTGGCTAAATTCCAGACGTGAATTGTCAGTCTAAGGATGGCCTTTGTCCAGCAGTGGACTAGAAACGGCTGCCTTTGTTTTTGTTTTTGTCCAATATTCAAGGATCTTTTCCTCTTTCTTTCGATCCCTGGTTGCGCTTTCTTTATATCTTTGCACATTACCTCTGTTCCCGATTCTTTCATTTGCTGTCCAACTCTTCTGACCTTCATTACAAAGGGCAACTGCCGGCTTCCCCCCACCCCCAGTTGCAATAGGGTGATGAATGGCCTTACAGGCCCCAGTGCAGGGCTGTGTTATCGCAGTGAAATAGAATCCAAAACGTGTTGATTATATCAATGGAACAAATATTGTTAATGAGGATGAGTATCCAATGTTTTGTAAATTATAAGGGCACAATAGAATTTACCCTTTTGTGTGGAATCTAACTAGCTTTTGTTTTACCTGAAGAGAATATAGCCACTATGGGGATCAGCCCAGTATTGATTTCATCGTTTGCGAATCATTAGTATTGAAATAAAAAAGAGAATGCTAATGCTTTTAGAGAATTCTCTTTGATAGAGATATAGAAAGCTTTTTCAATTGGTCTTGTAGTGTAGCTGATAATGCTAATAATAATAATAAATAATGATAATTATAATACGTTTATTAGAGAGCATTTCTGAAGAATAAACCGGTTGCTAAAACAAAAATGTGTAATGGAAAATAATTTGGGGGGCAGGAAAACTGATTAATTTATAATAACGGAGAAATAAAAACTTTCACTATAGAATACTCAAATGAAATTTTTCTTGAATTTGAAGTTTTTAGTAAATATCTCCCTAGGGAATCGCACAAGTTCGTCGGACAGTCCTTCGTAAAGTCATATTTTTTTTCATAGGACAGAACACTTCCACAAGTTCGTCTCTTAACTTAACATGAGAAAGCTTCGGTCACTGGTAATTTGATCAGTCGTTCGTGCACAGTTCTAAAAGGAAGAATTTGCCTCTTGTCATATCAAGTTTTTGTACTGGTTCTTAACTTTACTAAAGTCAAAGAAGGAAAACAATGGAAGTATTTTTTCTTCCATTAGGATGGGAACTTTGAGGCGCGGTATTTTCGACGAGCTGTGACGTCTAACGAAATGCGCTTCAGAATATTCGTTTTAAGATAACCAGTATCCAGAATGCTCTTCAGGGAACTTGTTCCAAATTTAAGCTTTCAATTTGTTAGAAATATGTATTTTACACTTTCTGATAAGAGCAATAGTATCTAGCAGTAGATTATATTTATGTAAACGGCGAAATCAAGGGAAACGAAGAAAATGTTAGTAGTGTGAACAAGGCACACTTCTCGTACACTGTTTTAAAAAAAAAAAAAAAAAAAAAAAAAAAAAAAAAAAAAAAAAAAAAAAAAAATAATCGGAAATTCTCCGTAAAAATGTACACTTTCTGATAAGAGCATTAGTATCTAGCAGTTGATTATATCTGTCTAAACGGTGAAAACAAGGGAAACGAAGATAATTTTAACAGTGTGAACAAGGCACAATTCACGTACTCTTAAATAAACCGTAATTTTAATCGGAAATTCTCCGTAAGATTATAGTTTTCAGCAGTATTTTAGTAAAATACTTGCGACCGTAATTTTACCATACTTTGTTATTATCTTTTACGGGTTGGTGACCGTAATATAACTCCTTTACGTCAATATATCCGTTTTTGGAAACGGTAAAAATCCTGGAATAAATGTTGCCAGGCATTTACCGTTTTTTAATGCAAATTTTTAAGTGGATACCAAAGACATATCAGATTTGTGTTGAAGAGAATTGAGCCCATAAATAATAATAGTTTTCCAGCAAGAATAGAACATTAAAAAAAAAAAAAGAATTGCTGAATCACATTCAGGACAAGAGAAATACAGCGAAGAAACAAATTCATGAACATTTATTTGCAAGTGAAACGTGGAAATTTAATGAAAATGGAATTTCTATTCAAATGCAATTTAGATGCCAAAATCAAAGCACCATTAACATCACCAAACTTGGCTTTTGTTGGTATTTATTCAAGTATTGTTTTGTTTATTTCCCTCGAAGAGATTGTTATGGGAGTGGCAGTCATCTCTGTTTAACCTCGCCTCCATCAAATGTTATTTTACTTTTAAATAAAATAAATCCCCGCCTCCTAAAATTTATTTTTAGCACTTTCATTTTTAACTAAAATCATTTTTTCCCCTTAATATCCTGTCTTTCTGTAACAGAGTTTTTCACATCCTTTGTTGTCAGCCCTTCCCCTATCATTACCCCTCTTAAATTATTTTCCTTATTCTTGTTTTCCTAGGGTTTAGGCTTTTTAAAAAACCTATATGGTCATTCTTATGCCATTATCGTTAACCCTACAGGGCTATTCATATCTATCTATCTATCTACCTGGCTACCATGGTACTTCTAATTTTGGGAGGTAGCCGACATAAAAAAAGGGCCATTTGTTATGCAAAAGCATAAAGATAAATATACACAATACTTGAACTGAGAATAAAGGATAGCTACAGTAATAAGAACCCTTTCACTACAATATTGCGTTTACTACGGCTTCAATAAGTTGAATTTTTTATCAATATCATCATAAGTATCATCGTCATCCTCCTGCCTTGCTATTTTCAGAGACTTATTTTGGGTCGATCGAACGAGAGGCAAAATAGTCATTTGTACCACCCGTGTGTCATACGATCGTACTTTCTATTTTATATATATATATATATATATATATATATATATATATATATATATATATATATATATATATATATATTATCCTTTGTATATTTGCTTTCCCCTTGCACTAACAGCAACTTGCATTAACCTGTCTGCCTACTTCATTGTTAACTGTTAACAGAACCGGTTGCCGGTTTGACAAGAAATAGCATGTTCGTATTTTGTGACCTTCTTACCGGGACCTAGTGTGTATATATACTCGATTTGTCGTAATAAAGTTACTCAGTTGCATTCATCTCGCCTTTGACTCGCAACCTACTCTTGGCCCTTCACACATTTGATATTAGTCAAGATATAGTTCCTTGACCATATGGTTCTTCTACGGCAGCATAACATTGGTTTCAATTAACACAAGTGCACTTTTCCTAATTCTGTAATTATAGGAATTAATTGCCGGCCTGGGAGTGGAACGAGCTAACATCTGCATTTGAGTAGCTAAGTAATTAGAAAACTAGTTTTATATCAACTTCATTTACGGCGTTCCTATTACGTCTTGCTTTTTGAAACATCGCATGTATTAATTTTCGTAACACTAAAGTGTCGTTTTCCACTTCCTATAGCGAATGGTTAATATACTAAGATATGCCTTTCTGAGTGGGAATACTTTAATGTGGGAAAGGGGTTTGTGTATCGCCATTATCACCAAAGCTATACTAGTCTTGACCACCCGTACTATGTTGATTTGCTGCGAGCGATCAGACGAAAATCTCCCACCATCACCAATCCGCGCTGGCCAGCGTGGTGATGAAAACTGGCTAAATTCCAGACGTGAATTGTCAGTCTAAGGATGGCCTTTGTCCAGCAGTGGACTAGAAACGGCTGCCTTTGTTTTTGTTTTTGTCCAATATTCAAGGATCTTTTCCTCTTTCTTTCGATCCCTGGTTGCGCTTTCTTTATATCCTTGCACATTACCTCTGTTCCCGATTCTTTCATTTGCTGTCCAACTCTTCTGACCTTCATTACAAAGGGCAACTGCCGGCTTCCCCCCCCCCCAATTGCACTAGGGTGATGAATGGCCTTACAGGCCCCAGTGCAGGGCTGTGTTATCCACATTCATAAATTCAGTCAAATCCAGTGCGAATAGAAAATTACTTAACTATTTTACCCCCAAAGGACGTACTGGTACGTTTCACAAAACCCATCCCTTTACCCCCATGGACGTACCGGTACGTCCTTGCAAAAAAATGCTAAAAAATTTTTTTTTTGCGTATTTTTGATAATTTTTTGAAAAGATTCAGGCATTTTCCAAGAGAATGAGACCAACCTGACCTCTCTATGACAAAAATTAAGGCTGTTAGAGCAATTTAAAAAAAATTATACTGCAAAATGTGCTGGGAAAAAAATAACCCCTTGGGGGTTAAGGGTTGGAAATTTCCAAAGAGCCTGGGGGTAAAACGGTTAACTATTTTTTTTTTCGTTATTCTTATTCTTATCCAGATGATCAGCTATTGAGACATAAAATGAATAGAATGTTTTCTTAGTAATAAAATTTATCTGATCAAATTCCCTATGAATTATATTAATTAAATGACAATCGGTTAATTCTAAGTGATACTTAACGGTTTGCAATTCTTTATATTAATAATTGAGATTGGAAACTGGAAATTACTGGTCATAATTTGAATATTTTGAAAAATAGTCTATCCTTACATTGCAATTTATTTTTAATCCCACCTCCAAGAAAAGGGGAAATTCCCTTACATTGCATGTAAATTGTTTTTACAGTCATCATAAACTACAGTTCCCAACACTACCATAAAAAATAGGTTTTCTTCCCTAATACATGTATGGTTGGAAGTTCCTTAAATAATGGCTTGTTTTTATTTGTTCTTTTATTGTTTTTCCTTTATCCAAACATTCAAGAAGGCTCTCCATTTAAACTTCGGTTATTCCTACAACAAGATGCTTCTAAGAATATCTTTCCACCTTGATTCTATGACTTCCCAAGCATTAATATTTCTTGGCTAACCTATCATGTCCCATGTTTTTGTTGTTGTTGAAAATTGCCTGGCCGAGCACGGGCTCTTGCAATCATGCAGCCCGTAAGTGGTGTTGAATTTGATTGGAGGTTGAATAAAAGATAAAACAAGATACTTTATTCAGCTCCCACTCTTTGTGAATGGCAAAGGTATTTTAAAACCCAGTGATTCTTCTGGTCTCACAGATAGCCCCTTTATATCTCGGTACCTTTTCAGAGTAGTTTCAGACATTCTCATGTAAACTGCACAAGACAGCGTCTTTTTAGTCCACAGCCTCTGCGATTCATATCGCCAGTATTTTTATCATTACTGTATTGTAGTTTATTATTAAATACCTCAACGAGTCGATCACTCACAATCTTTCATCATCACTTGCGAAGATTTATTTTCCCAAGAACATTGATAATTATAAACTCCGGCAATCATTAATTTCAGTTTTTGTCTTCTTTTTTACAAGCGTTTTTTGTTGGTCTTTATAACTTTTTTATTAGTCACTGATCAATACCGTATCCACTAATATACAGACAAGAAACTTTAAACTTCAATTTACATTGGCCTACATTTATTCATACTCCAATTTCTCTCGTGACTTCATCCAATCGAGTATGGAATTGCTGCAGACAGATGACATGCCAATATCTCAAGACTTATTTTTACATGAAGCCAGTCACTTGGTAATATAAATAGTCACACTCAAATTGTTTTTATCATAATATACTGTACAGTATGACTGGTATCAACAGTGGTTATCATCAATTCTATTCTTAGGGTATCTTTGAGATGTTGGTGAGTCGAAACATATCTAAACTTTTAAATCCACAAAGTTCTTATTCAGCCAAACCTTTTGCCGCGACAGTTTCTTTCAAAACTTTTCCCTTCGCCTTTTTTCGTGTATATGAAGTACCGAGTGAAAGACAAACCCTATTGCAATGATGATTGTAGACGTGCTTATTCTGAGAAGCAGGCTTATCATCTTTAGAAGGGTATCAGATCAGATTAGACTTTGAATAACTACACTCAGCTAAGAGCTGTTGCTCAGAGGGTATATTCTTCAACTAAAGAGGAATGCAGTTTGACCATGAAAGAAACACTTTCTGGCACAACACAGGAACATAAGTTATGGGCTACCCTTAAATGTGCACTCTTCTGTGTAGACAACAGTTCCTTTACCTAAATCAGACGGTGATTTTACTTACATTCCATAGGGAAAAACAACACTTTTGACTGATGTGTTTGACAGTAAGTAGAGTAATGAGAATATCGATTTTCCTCAATTCTGTTTTCCTGAGGCTAGACTAACTCTTGATGGACCTTGATGGTTATGGAGGTGTAGACCCAAATGGCATTTTTCCTTTATAAAGCCCCGATTTCTTCCAAAGTTGTCACTTGAGTTAACTAGAAGCAGCTGTTTATGACCCAAATGGTATTTTTTCCTTTATAAAGCCCTGATTTCTTCCTAAGTTGTCACTTAAGTTAACTAGAAGTAGCTGTTTATGACCCAAATGGTATTTTTTCCTTTATAAAGCCCTGATTTCTTCCTAAGTTGTCACTCAAGTTAACTAGAAGCAGCTGTTTATACCTTTGTTGAATAATTGTCATTGTTACTCCATCAGGGGGAAATGTGTTTGTGGTAGCTTTAGCCATGCTGTTTACCGCCCAATATTTATAACTCCCATATTATTATTATTATTATTATTATTATTATTAAATGCTAAGCTACAACCCTAGTTGGAAAAGCAGGATGCTATAAGCCTAGGAGCCCCAACAGGGAAAATAGCCCAGTGAGGAAAGGAAATAAGGAAAAATAAAATATTTTAAGAAAAGTAACAACATTAAAATAAATGTTTCCTATATATACTATAAAAACTTCAACAAAACAAGAGGAAGAGAAACTAGATAGAAAAGTGTGCCCGAGTGTACCCTCAAGCAAGAGAACTATAACCCAAGACAGTGGAAGACCAAGGTACAGAGGCTATGGCACTACCCAAGACTAAAGAACATGGTTTGATTTTGGAGTATCGTGTAATATTTTTGAACGTCTTTTAGCATAACGTCTAAATAGTGTGCTGATAGTAATAAGCTGCTCCATATTTTGCAATCTGGGTTTTGCAAAGGCCTTGGATCATGTGATAACCTTGTTGCAGTGGCTCCTCAACATTTCTATCTCTGCCTTTAATATGTTTCTTTAACTATGTACCACGCTTCAAAGATTTTAAATTGGATTCTTTATTGCAAATTTACTTTTGAGAAACATTCGGTCAATTCCTTTTTCAACTGAACAAAAAATTGGCTTATTGAGAAAGTCTTAAGGTTTTTGTTGATCAATCTATCCTGAAGAAACGTTGTAATTCTTTCATTCTATAATTTTTCGAGTATTGTTCTCCTGTCTGGTCTTCAGCTGATGACTCATGTTAATATGTTGGACAAAAACTTGCTATCTGTTAAATTTCTTATTCCCGTTTTTTATATTAATCTCTGCACCGGTGTTCAGTCAGTTCTTTTCTGCAAGTTGCACAAGACTTTTCATAATGCAGACCATTCTTTACATTTAGATCTTCCCGGACAGTACTATCCTGTACGTAGTACTAGGTATGCAGTTAGTTCTAACAGTCTTGCTGTCTCCATCATAAGGCTCGCTGTTAAACAGTATTCTAGAAGATTTATTCCAGCTGTGACCAGAATTGGTAGAGTTTCATAAGTTCAAACTTACAGCGAATGTTTTTGTTGAACAAGATTGACATATAAGTCTCTCCATAATTTATATATGGCAAATTTATTTTAACGTTGTTACTGATCTTAGGATAATTTATATTTTTTATTCGTTACTCTTTATATATAGTTTATTTCATTCCTTATTTCTTTTCCTTTCTGGGCTATTTTTGGAACCCTTGGGCTTGTAGCATCATGCAGTTTTAAATAGGGTTTCAGCTTAGCTAGTTATGGTAATGTGATAATACTTATATATGTATGCGTGTATTTGTATATAATTTACGTATATATATATATATATATATATATATATATATATATATATATGTGTGTATATATATATATATATATATATATATATATATATATATATATATATATATATATATATATATATAAAATCATTGGATACCTATATCTTTATTTAGTATGATCCTCATCATTTTGATATTTGCAAATACATAACACGAAGGAGAAGCTGTTCAGTTTAGAATATTCGGAGAGGTATTGAAATATAATGATTTCAAGGCAACCTTTAAAAATAATCTTCCCTCATGATATCGTCGTGATTTCATATTGTAATTTATTTTACAATCTATCCCGAATTTCCAAATTTCAGATATTTTGTAGTGTGGACTTCATGAACTGTTGAATTTACTGGTGTATACAAATTTGAACTTATAGTTAGGTGTAGCAAATGAACTCCAAAATGCGGAATTATATATTCAATCTTGGAAATGTTGATATGCTATTTATTGGGTGGCAAAATGGCTTGCATCAATAGGTTTTATTGCGCACTCACGGAAAGTTTTTTTTTTTTTTTTTTTTCTCAAATTTCTTGGAATGTTTCGAGTGCGAGGGTAAAATTTTCAAACCAATTTTATGCAAGATGCTGGAGGAGCCTCCGTGAACCTCCCATGATAATTAATGAAGCCACTGCTCTTGATTTGTGTGTATGGGCGTGTCTGTGTGTGTCTTTTTGTTTTGAGAGAGAGAGAGAGAGAGAGAGAGAGAGAGAGAGAGAGAGAGAGAGAGAGAGAGAGATCACCTATTAACAGGAAGGCGACGCACCTGTGTAACATCCCCTTCCTCACTCTCTCTCTCTCTCTCTCTCTCTCTCTCTCTCTCTCTCTCTCTCTCTCTCTCTCTCTTTCAAAACACACACACAGAGGTCACCTATTAACAGGAAGGCGACGCCTGTGTAGGTTGTATATAAAAGTGAGATCCAGAATAGATTTCTTATTTTTTCCTTTCATTATAAGAGTTATTTTTATTTTGAGTATTTTGCTTTCTTTTATCCCTTAGGAAAAGTAGGTGTAACATTTAATCGACTTGCAAAGGAAAACTATCTCTAAAGAAGGATATTCTATTGTTTTTATTTTTTATTTTTATTTTTTTGGTGATTTTTATTCTAGTTAGATTAACAATGATGTATCAAATTGCATATAAATGCTTTGGTAAAAGTATTCTTGCTTACATTTATATTACATTTGTTCATATGACGAATGAAACAGCAGGATTGCAAATAATAGAAAATAAACAAATAGAATAGTTATATGCGTTTCATCTATGCAAGAGAACCAATGAAATATGTTATATTTGTTTCATATCAATAACAACGTTTGTTCAGCCATTCCATATATTTTAAACTATGTATGCAGATTGATAAATGAACATAACCCAGGAAAGCCGGTCAAAGCTGGTGCTTTCACGATCATGTAATGAATGTTTGCATTATTTTTCGACTGGGAGTTGAAAGACACTGGATTGGTGGCATTGAGCTCAGAGGGAGGAAATGGCAACTTGTTATAGACTGTATTGTAGAACCTGAAATTCTCATTTCGGTTGACATTGTTGGTCAAAGTGTTTTATCATTTTCGTTGCTTCATGCCTCCCTAGTTTAAAGGTTTAAAGTCCGCTCATGAAAGGCAGAGACAATGGACAGAACGATGCCTTAGAGACTGACCCAAGGCCCCTCTCCACCCAAGCTAGGACCAGGGAAGGCCACGCAATGACTTCTGATGACTCAGTAGGTTGACCTATAGGTTCCCCCAAACCTACATCCTTAGCTCAAAAGGATGATGGGGTTTCAGACACTACAATAGAACTATAGAGTTTGAGCGAGATTCGAAGCCCAGTCCGGTGATCACTAGACAGGAACGTTAACAATAGGCCACCACAACCCTATATAGTAACATGGGAAGAGCAAAGCATATTAGGAACTAGAGATGAAGATGACAGGTATCCCGACTATAGCAATGGTGTAGATGAAAGGAAACGAAGAAGCGTGCACCCTGGGCAATAATATTCGGTGTAATCGGAGGGGTACGAATACTCTAAGACCAACAAACCCTTGCATCCCCTACCCCTACCCTTGCATCCCCTACCTCTACTATTGCATCCCCTACCTCTACTATTGCATCTCCTACCTCTATTCTTGCATCCCCTACCTCTACCCTTGCATCCCCTACCTCTACTCTTGCATCCCCTACCTCTACTCTTGCATCCCCTACCCCTACCCTTGCATCCCCTACCTCTACCCTTGCATCCCCTACCCCTACCGTTGCATCCCCTACCCCTACCCCTACCCTTGCATCCCCTACTCCTACCCTTGCATTGCCTACCTCAACTCTTGCATCCCCTACCTCTGTTCTTGCATCCCCTACCCCTACCCTTGCATCCCCTACCGATACCCTTGCATCCCCTACCGATACCCTTGCATCCCCTACCTGTACTCTTGCATCCCCTACCCCTACCCTAGAATCCCTAACCTCTTGCATCCCCTACCCGTACTCGTGATAAGTCCTGGTTGGGGAGGGGAAGGAGGAGAGAAAACATGTACTCAACGAGTGCAACAGCGAGATAAACTCTCTCTCTCTCTCTCTCTCTCTCTCTCTCTCCTCTCTCTCTCTCTCTCTCTCTCTCTCTCTCTCTCTCTCTCTTCTTTTATGTGGAAACTAGATTGGAAGATGTCGAAGGAAATTTGATTCGAAAATGTCGGAAATTGAGAGGCTGGTGTCACCGATAGGGGGCCTTTCGTTGACAACTAACAAAGTTACCAGGCGACTGGAAAATGCTTGATGCTGTGATTGCAGTGACGGTTATCAAATCGTCCTCTGTCCTTTTTTTTTTCCTGGAAAGGGTGGGGGGTAAAGCATGGCCTTTCTCTAACGGGAAAAAATAAATTGCAAGGCTGAAGATTGTCATAGAACATAGGTTGCAATATATATATATATATATATATATATATATATATATATATATATATATATATATATATATATATATATATATTTATATATATATATATATATATATATTATATATATGTGTGTCTGTGTATGTGGTTGTGTTTGCGTAATTGTTGTAATATTTGTGTTTATATATATATATATATATATATATATATATATATATATATATATATATATATATATATATATATATATATATATATATATATATATATATATTATATATATATATATATATATATATATATATATATATAGAGAGAGAGAGAGAGAGAGAGAGAGAGAGAGAGAGAGAGAGAGAGAGAGAGAGAGAGAGAGAGAGAGAGAGAGAGAGAGAGAGAGATTGTATGTATGTACAGTATGTATTTATGTATGTGGAAGAGAGAGAGAGAGAGAGAGAGAGCATGTTTACTCAGTCGTGTAGAGTATGTAAAAACTTAAAAAGAAAAAAAAAATCAAGGGAAACCTCCTCTATAACTTGTGGTACCATTGACCATCAGTTTAAGACCGATGAATGGTTCATTTGGGAAATTCTGACTGGAAGGTAAGCCAGTGAAAGCGAACCAGGAGACCCATTTAATACTTTTCCTTTTGGAAATAATTACGATTGGGTCGACGTATATAGCCATTTCCAATGGCTCATAAATTCTTTTGCATACACACGTTTATGACACAAGAATGTTCATTATGAACATAAATTTATTTTTTTAAACTAATGAATCTTAGTTTTTGTTATATGTTTTTAATTGTACCAAGGTTCGCTGCGGTGATCATAAGCAATTATAATGTGTTGTATTATCAGATTTTTGGGGGGTGAGCGATTCATTTTTAAGTATTTCTCTGGTGACTGAACTTGTATATACCAATACAGTATAGTCTAGTTTTTATCCAGAGACTGCCGTACATATTCCAATTAACATCTATGAGAACAGAACTTCGCACTAAAATAAAAAAAACTCGTTATTTTTTGTTTATATATCTAAATTTAACTTAATGTAAGGAAAAACATATGTTTACTTCGACTGGGAAAGTTGGTCAAGATTATAGACACGTCCAGGTTTTTCTGTGAGGAGGAAATTATAGTTTTTCAAGTTGAATAAGACCTTTACTCGTATTTGGAAGTATTAAGCAACAAAATGCCAAGATGAGACAAGATATTTTTAAAGGATGATGTAAATACAACGTGCAGGTCCTGTACGTTCAGATGTTAATGGAATGCTATAAAATATCAAGACTTTCAGATAAAATGGAATTCTATAAAATATCAAGACTTTCAGATAAAATGGAATTCTATGAAATATCAAGACTTTCAGATAAAATGGAATTCTATAAAATATCAAGACTTTCAGATAAAATGGAATTCTATGAAATATCAAGACTTTCAGATAAAATGGAATTCTATAAAATATCAAGACTTTCAGATAAAATGGAATTCTATAAAATATCAAGATTTTCAGATAAAGTATAATCCATAGAGTATGATGCTAAACCGGAACTGTTCTGAAAGAAGGTTGAAGATCAGTTAGTGGTCTAGAGGTCTTCATGGTCTCCATAATGGTTGAATGCGCCAACATCCCTTACTGGTGAACGCTAGACTGTGATTCGAGTCCCGATAAGATTCGTTAATTCCTTTGGTCGCTGCAACTTCACCATCCTTGTGAGCTATTGATGGGGGGTGTTGGGGGAGTCTATAGAGTCTATAGGTCTATCTGCCGAGTCATCAGCAGCTATTGCCTGGCCCTCCTTAGTCCTAGCTTGGGTGGAGTGGAGAGGAGGCTTGGGCGCTTATCATATGTATATATGGTCAGCCGCTAAGGCATTGTTGTGCTTGATAGGGCAATGTCACTGTCCCTTGCCTCTTCCATTCATGGGTGGCCTTTAAACCTTAAACCTCAAGGGACTTAGAGATCTTCATAGTCTCCACAATGGTAGGATTCAAAACCAGATACTGGAAAGTTGGGAATATTCAAGTGGGATGTAGGTTATGGCATCTGCAATCGGGTCGCTGAATACGTTTGACCACCGAATGGAGTTTCTCGGATTTCTCAATTTCTGTCTGAATTGTTTTCAAATATCTCCTATCATCGACACATAAGGCTTGCTTGTCTGCATTACTGTCTTGTAAATTGCATTTAGATTTACACTACGTTCTTGTGTTTCGATTCATTTGGGATATCGTAATCATAACTAAAGTGAATATATTACCTTATTAAAATATGCTTAATATTAGACCCGGCTATAGAAAAGATAAGTCTGTTTCATGAATGTTTTGAGCAAAAATCTATGGCCAATGGATCTTTTTCAACTTATGAATATAGTTGAAACAACTTGATAAAGCATACCTGTCAACCACGATTTTTCAACCAGGTCTTAGATGACCTTCTTGATAAGTAATTCTCGTTAAAGGAAGCCTCCTTTAGCGTTTTCGATACCCAGAAGTTAAATTTAATGGAATGATTGATGTTTTGCTTTTATAATTTTTTTTTTCATTTTTTTAAGCATGAATGAAATGAAAGCATAGGAAATTTTTATTTAAAAAATTCATTGGTTATTTTCAAACAGGTCTTAGATGGACATTTTAATGAGCAATTCACTTTAAAGGTGTACTCCTCTATTTCGTTTGATAACTATAAATTTAACATGGTGGAATTTTTTTTAATGAAAACTAATAACTTATTGATAACTACAAATTAAACTTGATGAAAATTTTGTAATTAATAACTAAATGCATATTTACATCCCTTTGGGATCCCTTATATATATGACGTCACAGACATTAAACCATCAAATGAGGGGGAAATAGCAGAACTTAAAACTGTGCATCTGTTCCATAGCAGAATTTCAAAGAGATTGCTCTTTGGAGAAACTGTCCTCAATTTAGAGGAGTTTGGACTTTGGACGGTCAAAATGCGTAGAGCTCAAAGAGGTTTATTTCTCCTTAGAGGCATTCCCTACAGTAAAGTTAGCCTTTAAGTCTTTCAAATGCTAAAGGGATGACCCGGGGACCAGTGCTTAGAGAACCTTCCTACGCCGGCAACTGAACGCTAAACTGCGTGAAAAGAGAGAACATTTATTATTATTATTATTATTATTATTATTATTATTATTATTATTATTATTATTAATATTATTATTATTATATATTTTAAGCAATAGGAGAAGAAAAGTTATTTTTTAAGCATATTGCTTTTATCATCTTGACGAGATTTTGGTGGGCCCTAGTGAAAAACTCCTTTTGAAAAAGTTTAACTTATCTGTTTTTGAAAAGTTTTACAACTGTTATACACGTCATTTGTGCTTAATATATAGACATAATCTGTCCTGTACTGGTTTGTGTCATTGACAAATCGAGTAGATTGATTACAAGGTTCTGTGGCTCTATGGAATGCCAGAATTATCAGGAAAAAAATCAACACAGATTTACGAGTAAATTTATGTTATCATCATTATCTCTTCCTACGCCTATTGACGCAAAGGGCCTCTGTTAGATTTTGCCAGTCGTCTCTATCTTGAGCTTTTAATTGAATATTTCTTCATTCATCATCATCTACTTCGCTCTTCATAGTCCTCAGCTATGTAGGCCTGGGACTTCCAACTCTTCTAGTGCCGCGTGGAGCCCAGCTGAACATTTGGTGGACTAATCTCTTTTGGGGAGTACGAAGTGCATTCCCAAACCATCTCCATCTACCCTTCATCATGAGCTCATTCACATCTGTATTGTCGATTAATACCGTCAGTTTTGAAAAACAAACTCTACGTCCTTCATCCCTGTGGAACATGAGGTTACCCATTGAAAATTCCATGTTAGAATTCGAGAGGTGAGGGAATTAGATTTATAAAAAGGCAGGCAGTTAATTCTAATAGCCAGGCCTTCTCCATCACGAGGCTCAATACTACGCAGTACTCTAGAAGTTTTATTCCAGCTGTGACCAAGTTGTGGAATGATCTTCCTAATCGGGTGGTTGAATCAGTAGAACTTCAAAAGTTCAAAGTTGGAGCAAATGCTTTTTTGTTGACCAGGCAGACATAGTCTTTTTATAGTTTATTTATGACATATTTGTTTTTGATGTTGTTGATAGTTTATTATATGACATGTCTGTTTTGACGTTGTTTCTTATTTTAGAATGATTTATTGTTAATTTGTTCTCTTCATTTATTTATTTCCTTATTTCCTTTCCTCACTGAGCTATTTTTCCCTGTTGGAGCCCCTGGGCTTATAGCATCTTGCTTTTCCAACTAGGGTTGTAGCTTGGACAGTAATAATAATAATAATAATAATTAAATGACTGAGATTAATTAAACAACCCAGAAAAGTTGATCATTTGATCTTTTTTTTTCCGCTGAAAGTTTCGCTCAAATTTCAATAGTTGCAGAGATTCCTTCTCATAAATCGCCCTCCGAAATGGAAAATGATTAAGAAAAAAGAAGTATTTTCTGTTCATCAGATAGTTTTTTCTCTCTCTGTGTCAAATAAATTTTTCTAGTTAATTTCTTCTTTTCCATTCATTAGATTTTAATTTCTTTGCAGACTTACTGACGTGTGGCAGCTTATACAGTAGTTATATTTTTTTTCAGTCTAACGCTCTGTCGAGAATAAGTGTTATCAGTCAATGTATGTGGTAACTTATAAAATGTTAGATTTTTACCAATCCAGTGAGAGGACTTCTCACTGTATCAAGCATTATTATTATTATTATTATTATTATTAGTAGTAGTAGTAGTAGTAGTAGTAGTAGTATTGATATTATTATTATTATTATTAATTTTTTTTACTGTAGACGATTCAGTCATGGACAACAAATATAAAAGGAAATTTTATTGGAATCTTTATTTCTCAATATGAAGGCTTTATAAGGAAAAGATGGTTGTGCTTAATGATGCACATGCAAAAGGAGTTAAAAGAATAGTTTTAAATTGGTTGGTTTAAATTTTTTTATATATATATACTTGAGATAGAGAGAGGAAATGAGGACTGAGTTTATCAGATATTTATGTTAGTAGAATATGTATGATATTGATTAAGTTAAGAAATAACAAAATGCAGCGTTATAAAGAAAATAGTTAAGAAGAGTTACAGTGCCAAAGTAGTGTTCTTGAAATATAATTGATTGTGGCTTAGGAAGAATGGATGAAATATGGATTAGAAATAGATAAAAGAAAGCAATGTAGAAACTAAGTAGTTTTAAGATTCTTGAGTAGTCATTTGGGCAGCATATATAAGAGAGACAATAATTCCTGAGTATGTTAATGAAGAAGAAGAATGATGATGATGATGATGATGACGATGATGAGGTTAATGAATTGAAAGGTGCAACAAAAGAAAAGGGAAGACTTTTAAGGTTATTTCTGGGAGAGACCTGTAATTATTCAGCTGCTTACAAGAGAGGAATAGGAGGATCAAGAGAAAAGGGTAACAGCTTTTTGAAAAGCACGAAGTTTGTTGGGAGGTAGAAGTTATACTGGAGAGAGAGAGAGAGAGAGAGAGAGAGAGAGAGAGAGAGAGAGAGAGAGAGAGAGGAGAGAGAGAGAGAGAGAGAGACCTAACTAGCAGAGACTGACAGATTGTGCTTTCCTCTGTTTTAAAATATTCACGTGTATTCTTCTTCTTTTCAGGTAAGAGTAACCTCCCGCTTATATCCAGCCTTTGAAACTTCAAAGGGCCGAGGTAAGGTTCATGAATGTCAATTTTATAGCCATTTCCTTTTGCACACAATTTTTGAGTTGCCATTGTTCTTTTGTCGTCGCCAAAGTTACTCTCCGCCCCCCTTGGTAGGAGGTTTTCAGTTATTATTATTTATTTTTGTGAGGTATTCATTCTACCGGTTATAGCTTTTTTTTTAATTTTACGGTTATTGCTTGGCGGGGATTTTGTGTCAGTTTTGATATAATTTGAATAATTTTAGGACTACGAAACGAGGTTTTGATAATCTTTTTATTTATTTTTAAGCCAAATATTTTTAATATTTATTATCATTAGTATTAGTAGTAGAGGTAGTAGGAGTTTGCCCGTCTCATAAGAATTTGTAATCAAAGGATATTGGCGTCAATGACCTTCGTTGTCAGGATCCCTGAAAACTCATAATCAATCAATCAATTATATAGTATATCATAAATGGTGAAATAGATAATGATATTTTGGAAAACTGAATTACAATCTGCTTACGCACTTTCACAGTCTGGACCTATCAATAAAAGCTCTCTCTCTCTCTCTCTCTCTCTCTCTCTCTCTCTCTCTCTCTCTCTCTCTCTCTCATTGTTAAATGCTGTATTATACAACCCTGTGAGATTATGAAAAGTTTTTATGTAAAATTTACTTTTTCTTAAAGACCCTTATTTGCGCCTGATAAGTTATTGGATGAAGTTTTACGTTTTATTTGTTATTTTTTTTTTTGTCTTTAGATATAATTAATAGAATCAATGGTCCCTTATGCAGTATAAGTACAAAGCCTTCACACCGAAACGAAACACGAAAAAATCGTCCATATGTTTTTTTATTCTGTATTAGTTCCCAAAGAATACTTAATGTCGAAACAACTACATCAAGAAATTTGACAGATTCTAAATTTGGACCGCAAAGATTCAAATTACCAATTACTTTATGAATTAAGAGATGGTGGGGTAGACCAGATTACATTGAGTATACGAAATTATACAAGTGAATAAATAAAAAGTGAAAGTCCACACCCGTTTTTCACTCTGTATACTTTTCTCAAGAGCGGCCTTCCTCCATTTTAGTGAAGATTTTCTCGGCCCAAAGAGTTACGCATAGATATAATGAAAGTTTTATATCAAAATGGACCTTTTATAACGATTGAATTTTTTACGTTCATTGGTTAAGACATCGTCGATAATCTTAGTTTTTGTGACGCCATCAGGATTAAATTAATCAACCCTTACTTCTCATTCTTGGCTAGTGGTATTTTTAGCTTTATTTCAGAATTTGGTCCTCTGAAAGATATTTAACTTTTAAAATGACACTTTTGCTTTTATGGTTTTAATTGGATATTATTTTATTTATTGTTTTGTTTACAATAAACGATATTAGGGCCAATGACCTTAAATGTCAGGATGCCAGAAAACCTCAAATCAATCAATCAATCTTGGCTTTTCAGGAATATATGTTAGGTGGAAAATTGCAGTAAGAATTAAAGATGTGTTTTAGGAATTGAAGGAAGATAAGAACTTTAGGATGCAAATCGCCATATGATTTCTTTGATTCTTAATGAACCTTATATAGTTTTATGAAAAAATTAAAATGAATCCGAAAATGGACCACCTGTTTTCTGAGTCGATAGATGCTGAACAACGATAAGGTTTATGAGTTGATTTAATAGAATTTTATTCAAACCTTGTATTTTGGTACTTGGTAAAAAGTATTGGCAAAAATACGTTAATTTGTTATTAAGTTTTATAATGTTGGTCGATGGTAACGTGTGGTAGAGTAATTGTAGATATTTATATCATTGAATATTTTTCCATTACTTTATTAGTAACTAGTAAATAGGGTCCGTCGGGTCATCCTATCATTTAAAGTGTTTAGCATTTTTAGGAATATAGCTTAGTAATGAAACAGCAACCCAGAGATTGTTGGGGCGCGTAATTTGAACAACAGAAATAGAACATTTTAATTTACTATTGCTATCATCATCATAATCTCCCCCTACGCCTATTGACTCAAAGGGCCTTGGTTAGATTTCGCTAGTCGTCTCTATCTCGAGCTTTTAATTCAATACTTCTCCATTCATCATCTCCTACTTCGCTCTTCATAGTCCTCAGCCATGTAGGTCTGGGTCTTGGTGAACCAATCTCTCTCGAGAAGTGGGAAGAGCATGCTCAAACCATCTCCATCTACCCCTCATCATGATCACATCCACATATGGCACTCGAGTAATCTCTTTTATAGTTTCGCTTCTAATCCTGTTGCTATACAACTTTGTATTAACTCACCTTTTCATTTCATTATCGATAATATTTATTATAAATGTTCTACAAGTGGCGTGGTTACCAAAAAAATGTTTTCAAAATGCAAATGAATATTGAAATTTTTTGCAGAATTTATAATAACCGGGGTCCTCGATGCTCTCTTTCACATATTTTTGAATGATGAAAGTGTGCGGTTTGAGCTGCAAATCGTGACGAGCATAGAAACTTTGTTTTGTTTATAAAGATTTACTCGAATCTCAAATCAATTATGCAGTTTAAAAAGTGAAAATGTCTGATGGTAATCCGTAGACTTTCACTTCTCACCAGCTACTTGATGTACAATCGTTAAAAACAAATGACCCAAAACAATTTCAAGTTGCAAATGTTGTTG
>NC_090746.1:113348938-113353938 GCF_036898095.1 Palaemon carinicauda | reverse complement strand
CCGTAACACCATTCAAATAAAAAAACCTAACAAACTTAAATTACACCGCACACCAACTCCAAAAATAAATATATATATATATATATGAACACCAACACAGCCGACAGTCTTTTACGGCAACTACCACAATCACAGCTTTGTTGTCAACAGATTACACTGTGTGGCAATTTGCCACAACTGCCACGCTGAATTGATTGTTAGTCATCATCCCCATCATCATCATCATCATCATCATCATCAACAATCCAAATACAAAGGCCAGGTCATCATCGGTTCAGCAATCCAAAAGCAGTTCAAACAAAATCGTAATACAGGCCAGGTCATCAACAATAAATCCACTTTCTAACAATTCGGTCTCTCCAAAGGAGGAATCGCAGCCTGCCAAAATAAAAAAGAAAAACACTTACGAACACTTCTAGCTAACTGAACTATCGCACTATAATCAAAGATAAATAATAAATTGTTCCTATCATTCACAATCACGACAAGCAAAGATAAACAAAACTGTACTTACTTTGAAAATCAAAAAACACTTCCACGCTGGTCGAAAAAATATATATATAATCCAGCTCTCACACAACTGCCTTATGCTGCAGTCAAATAAAAAAGCATTCGCTCCGAAACATTCACCACTGTCGTAACCTTACTAAAAATGTAAACAAACAATCTCATTTATACCAACATTTATACCTCTCCTCACGCTCCTTACTCAGCCGCAATTCCTCCTTCAGTAACTTGTTCTGCTCTTCCATTTTTCATCAACCTTAATCCTAAATTCTTAACCTAATTCCGTCCTTCGTCCAACAGTCCAGCTTCTATCCCACCTCAGCAGTCCCTGTTCGGGCGCCAAATTTATGTGGCGGGATGTTTAAAAACAAGCCCCACACCCTTGAATCACTCTAACAGACAATTATCTCCACAAAACAAACTTTCCCCTTACGTAATCTACAACCAGACTCTTAGACAAAAAGGACGAAATAAACAAAACATAACATAACCTTAAAACTATATATTTCTTACTAACTATATTAAATCCAACCAAAACCATCCACATTCAAAATACTTAACACTAATCATAAACAACAGTAAATATAACAACGTAACACCATTCAAATAAACGCAAAAAAAAAACCTAACAAACTTAAATTACACCGCACACCAACTCCAAAAATAAATATATATATATATATGAACACCAACACAGCCGACAGTCTTTTACGGCAACTACCACAATCACAGCTTTGTTGTCAACAGATTACACTGTGTGGCAATTTGCCACAACTGCCACGCTGAATTGATTGTTAGTCATCATCCCCATCATCATCATCATCATCATCATCATCAACAATCCAAATACAAAGGCCAGGTCATCATCGGTTCAGCAATCCAAAAGCAGTTCAAACAAAATCGTAATACAGGCCAGGTCATCAACAATAAATCCACTTTCTAACAATTCGGTCTCTCCAAAGGAGGAATCGCAGCCTGCCAAAATAAAAAAGAAAAACACTTACGAACACTTCTAGCTAACTGAACTATCGCACTATAATCAAAGATAAATAATAAATTGTTCCTATCATTCACAATCACGACAAGCAAAGATAAACAAAACTGTACTTACTTTGAAAATCAAAAAACACTTCCACGCTGGTCGAAAAAATATATATATAATCCAGCTCTCACACAACTGCCTTATGCTGCAGTCAAATAAAAAAGCATTCGCTCCGAAACATTCACCACTGTCGTAACCTTACTAAAAATGTAAACAAACAATCTCATTTATACCAACAGTCTTCCTCACCACAAACGATCGTTACACTAACTACTTTCGCTCGCTAACACAATATCTCTCTCTCTCTCTCTCTCTCTCTCTCTCTCTCTCTCTCTCTCTCTCTCTCTCTCTCTCTCTCTCACACACACACACACACACAGGATTTGGCAAAACAAAAATAAAAATAAAGCAAAAATAAATCCTCCACAACTTCAAAATAACAAAAGAAGAAAAATAAGGAGGAATAGTGTGCTCGAGTGTACCCTAAAGCAAGAGAACTCTACCCCCAAGACAATGGAAGACCGTGGTACAGAGACCATGGCACTACCCAAGACTAGAGAACAATGCTTTGATTTTGGAGTGTCCCTTTCCTAGAAGAGCTGCTTACCACAGCTAAAGAGTCTTTTCTATCCTTACCAAGAGGAAAGTAGCCAACGAACAATTACGAACTAATTGGGTGGTTTGGTATCTGCCATCCCCAGAAAATGAACACTCTTGAATAGCAATGAAAGAATAACTTTCTGAAAGAATATTAAAGGTGGTATTGTGCATTTTCTATTGAAATACGCCAATGGCTTATCTAGTGCATGGACCACACGTCTTCCTGTATCAATTAACTAAATTAAGACCACATGCTTTACAGTATATAGGTTTGTAAAGTTTGATTCTTGAATATTGTAAGCATCATTGGCAGTTGAGGTGACATGTGGCAATTACACAATCCAGCAACGGCATGATGCTAAGGAAGCTTTATAGTGTTTATACCAATGATTTTGAGACGTTTGGTTTTTTCTTATTTTACTATAGAGTTCATTATTCATAGAATATTATTACTCTGTTGAATTTTGGTAAACGTTCGTCTAGTCAAAGGCTCTACTCTGAAATTGCGGGATGTGTTTAGATTACCGTGGTGTGGACCAAAATTCTGGAAGCCAACTGTACTGCAAGCTTAATCGTTTAAAAAGTAGGTGATGTTATATGTAATGCACAAGAAGTCATTCCAGTGGTTGAAGATAGGTACTAATTTTTATAGGTATTTACAGTATGTATGATGAAGTCTGTCCCATTTAATGGTCTACCAGACCTCAGCGGTTGCCCGTTTATTTTAATTTCTGTATATTAAATAAAACAAACAGGATTTTCCGGGAACCACCAATGTTGACACGTGTTAGTTACTCGATAGTCACCCACAATCATCACAGCTCCAAGGAACGCTGAAGTTCAGTCGCCTGTATCATTCTTGAAAGTATAAATGGTTGACACTTTTTCAGTTCCATTTGTATTCCACTTGGCGAGAACTTTGAGTATCCAATATGGTCACCGGCGCCAATCTACCAACAGTGCCCAACAGCAGTTATTCTTAACGCGTTCGTCACTTATAGGCTTGGGTCATTTGGTTAGCATTAGTTGGCTCGCATCCATGATGAAATAGAAGAATGTTAGGCGTAGTGAAGTTTACAGATATAATAAGTGTCACGACTGAGATGGTGTGGACAGGTGTTGAGGATGGATGTTTGGGGAAGAAGATCGAGCGGGAGGCAATGAATTAGATGGCGAGATAATATGAAGGATGATATGGAGAGAAGAGGTTTGGTGGAAGAGGATTATTTTGATAGAAGGCATTGGAGAGGGCGCATCAGGCAACCGACCACTTATTTTAAGTATAACGGTGGGAAAAAAGTACTTATTTCGCAGTCATGCATCTTTTACATGCCAGTGTATGCTGTTTAGCAAGAGCCGTATGCCTGGTAGGTGGTCTCAAGGGCTTTCTTTTCTTCTGGATGTTGCTTCTCCCTAAACGACCTCGAAGGCATGTCACTATATGCTACTACGCTATGTCCCTTCTGGAGTGATCAGTAAGATCGTAGAGGTAGAATGTACTTCTTAGGTGGATATGTTCCTTAAGGATTGTACTCTCCTCCAATACTAGAGCTGCACCAGCCTTTAAGCCTTCAACTGTAACCCTATTCCGCTCCCTTTATTCCTTTTTGCTTCGTATTGTAATGGGGGGGGGGGAGAGTGTATTCCCCCAGTTCTACAGTACATGGGTACTAAATGGCCTCCCAGGTCCCAGTACTAGGCATTTATAAAACTATTTCAATCCAATATCGATCTTAGGACAAGCGAATGTATGTGAATGACCAAAGGGCAGTTTCATGTGTATTAATTATAGAATGGATTTCTCTCGTAATTGGCAGGAATGTAAAGCATCAATCATAAGCATGGATGGTTGTTTTATGAACTGAAAAACTATTAACTTCAATTATAAATCACAATGGGAAAACTACACTCTAATAGCCAAATTTTGGCCAACAGTTTTTCAGTCGTAAAATTTGTTTTGCTCGAAATGATGATAATATTTGTTTCGTTTTTTGCGAACCAATATGATTTTAACATTGGGCAATTGAATATCATATCGTGTGGAATTTATTCCCATTAAAAAGGCGGTAAATGAAAGACACTGAATGTTAGCCCGTAACCATGCTCATGTAATTAGGTTACAAAGAATTAATGCAAATGGTAATTATTTTTTTCTTTTTAACCTGACAAGAGAACATTCATCATTATGATTAATTGCAAAATTATTTTGTTATGGTTCGATACCGAGAAAATTGCACAATCAAATCGACTTGAAATCCAGCAAACAGGATGTGGACTGGACGCGAATCAGTCCTGAAACTTTCACCCTAATTGCAATGGAGCATAAGGCCGAGAAACCTTGAGAATCCTGGTGACCCTACACCTGAGGTCAGGCTGGTTGGTGGGCAAGTGAGCGAAACCAGATGGTGAGCTCCGAGCTTGTGGCATAAGCGGCTTATGTGTGACCGGGAACATTGATCAGGTGCAAGTCTGTGGTGCTGTTACGGGTGTAGCTTATTTTATTTCGACGGCTTAACTCGATAGATTTGGTGCATTACGTAATAGATTTTGTGGAAAGAATTCTGGATCAGATTTTTTTTAAGAATTACACTTTCCATTAAATTTTGTCCAGATTTTCTTATCTTAGAAAGGTTGAAAATGTATTTTTCCTTTTGTGAAGCATGTGTTCTTCCCAACGCGTTCAGTTACTTGGATACTTCAAGAATTTCAATTCTTTTCTATTTTTTTTTTCTTCTGATATCGAATATCTTACTTTCTTTCCTCAGGTGAACTTATCCTGGATATCGTGTAATGCTTAATATGTTTAGGAATCACTAGAGGAAAAGACAGGTAAAACATAAAGTTTCAGCAT
>NC_090746.1:113336438-113343938 GCF_036898095.1 Palaemon carinicauda | reverse complement strand
ATATTGAATAGCCATTGGAATGAAACAAGTAATGAAAAGAGGAATAAAACTTTAAATCTAATTATCTCGACTTTGTTGTCAATCCTTGTTAGCCACAACGCTTTTGACACCTAACTTTCAGTGGCGTCTGTTGCAGTGCCTTGCTGGATAATGATGTCTGTTCAGTCAAACACTCTTTCGCTGATGGACGTCAGACTTTTCCTCAATGTAATGATGACCTTTGGACGGGAGACGAGTCTGTTTATCAGGTTACTGGGTTTATCATCAACACAGACACATGTGTGGGGTGTTAGTGTTTTCATTTCTGTGAATTTTAGATTGGGGGGGTTTTGTCGCTCCTAACTCCAGGTGGAGTTCAATTCCTGTTCAGAAACCCAGGGGGAGAGTCTGTTTATCAGGTTACTGGGTTTATCATCAACACAGACACATGTGTGGGGTTTAGTGTTTTCCTTTTTGTGAATTTTAGATTCGGGGTTTCTGTCGCTCCTAACTCCAGGTGTAGTTCAATTCTTGTTCAGAAACCCAGGGGAATTTTGTGCTTGTTCTGTATTCTGGTTATGTGACAGCTCAAGATTCAAGATAAAACTTTAACCTTGCTCTAAGTACCATGTGGGACATTGTCTTTATTCTGAATTCCAGGTTTAATGGTCGGTCATTGATAGCAGAGAAAAAGGACACTAACAATGCTATAGAGACTGACCATATATAATATATATAGTTTATATAGGACATATCTGTTTTGACGTTGTTACTGTTTTAGAATGAGTTATTGTTAACTTGTTCTCATCATTTATTGATTTCCTTATTTCATTTCCTCACTGGGCTATTTTTCCCTATTGGAGCCCTTGGCTTATAGCATCTTGCTTTTCCAACTGGGGTTGTAGCTTGGCTACTACTAATAATAATAATAATATGATCGAGTTCCCAAGCCGCCTCTCCACCATGGAGGGCATGCAATGACTACTGATGACTCAGCAGGTAGACTTATAGGCTCCTTAAACCCATCCCCCCATCCTTAGCTAACAAGGAGGGTTAGGTTGCAGACACTACAAGAAACTATCGAGGTTGAGCAGGTCTCGAACCTCAGTCCAGCAGATCGCCAAGCAGTGACGTTTCTAATAGGCTACTGCAATCTTTGTTCTGAATTCTAGGAGAGGTGTTATCTTTGTTCTGAATTCCAGGAGAGGTGTTATCTTTGTTCTGAATTTCAGGAGAGGTGTTATCTTTGTTCTGAATTCCAGGAGAGGTGTTATCTTTGTCCTGAATTCCGGCTGAGTTGTTGCCTTTATTCTAATTTCCAGGTGAGACTTTGCCTTCGCTCTGAATTCCAGTTTAAGCGTTGTATTTAATCTGAATTCCAGGTGAGGCTCTGTCTTTGCTCTGAATTCCAGTTAAAGCGTTGTATTTATTATGAATTCCAGGTGAGACTTTGTCTTTGCTCTGAATTTCAGGCGGACATGAGTCTTTTTATAGTTTATTTATGACATATTTGTTTTTGATGTTGTTAATAGTTTATATATGACATGTCTGTTTTGACGTTGTTACTTATTTTAGAATGATTTATTGTTAATTTGTTCTCTTCATTTATTTATTTCCTTATTTCCTTTCCTCACTGGGCTATTTTTCCCTGTTGGAGCCCCTGGGCTTATAGCATCTTGCTTTTCCAACTAGGGTTGTTGCTTGGATAGTAATAATAATGATAATAATAATTAAGCGTTGTATTTATTCTGAATTCCAGGTGATTCGTTATCCTTGTTTTAAATACAGATTGGAAGTGATTTTTTTGTAATTAGAATGTTATTAAGATTATAGATAGTTGAACTATTTCTAGCATTTTGTACTCCTTACATGACAGGTGGAAAGGTATGGTAGAAAAGTTAAAGTTAGACAGTCAGGTTTATATAGATTAATGTATTAATGGTTGGTACTTAATTATTGTAGTCTCGTGAAAATTGCAGGAGTTATTATTATTATTATTATTATTATTATTATTATTATTATTATTATTATTATTATTAACGAATAGTTAGAGCTGTTAGAAGATATTGAGAATGACATGGCGACGGGAAATTAATTGGAAATCAGCGGAATAATTATATCTTGATAAGCTGCCATTGACGGTAATTGATGATAACTGACGATCGTTTGGGTGATTTCATGGCATTAATTGATAATATTAATTGAAATTATTCCCAATTTTAGAAATAGTAACGATTGAAAATGCTGATAAAATCAGCTGTAACGAATTAAGCTTATTTCTGAGGAATAGAAGAGAGGCTCTTTCAGTTTTGTCTTTTCTATTTCTTCGATATTCTCTCTCTCTCTCTCTCTCTCTCTCTCTCTCTCTCTCAGCATTCATTTTTCCTACTTTCATTTTCTGCCATCCTTTCTCCCCAAGCATTTAAGGTAGTAGCTAAGTATATGCCTGCAGCGATGTATCCATTTCTTCCAGATTAGAACGAGAGAGAGAGAGAGAGAGAGAGAGAGAGAGGAGAGAGAGAGAGAGAGAGAAAAAAAAATTCTAATTCTACTTTAAAAGTTCATTCTATGTCCTTGTGTGCAGTATTGTTTACTTTTAATTGGAATAATCAGATACGCGGTTTGTAAACTTGGTTTTTAGTATCTCTAGCAAAATTATTTGTAAGATATGGACGAAGTTTAAAAATTCGTATAACTAAAATATCTGCTTAACAAAACACTACATCAACATCATTTATATGTATGCTTTTGCTATTTCGTTTCCGTTGTATATTAGATTTTACCTAGTTGATTGGTTTTACTGATGCATGAATGCATGCAAATGTAAAACCTGAACTGATTTTGGAACGTGAGTGTATAAGGAAATCGCTTAAAAAGGTCCATTTGGGTATTTTGCAGGTTCCGTTTTTTTTTTTTTTTTTTTTTTTATTATTATTATTATTAAACGAATCCCGGGGGCCCTTTGGATTTGCACATTCTGCCAGTGTTTACCACAAAATTTCAGAGATAAAAATGCCAGAATTTTCAGTAATGTTTTTCCAATTCGAAGTATTGTTGATACAGCTTTTTGGCTTTAATATCTATTGTTTTTACTTGTTTATATATACAATGAGTGTCTCTTGTTTCATGGTTTTTTATAATCATTTGCGTGAATTCACAGTACATTTATACATTGTTATTCATTGATTATTTTCTGATTCTATATCCCACAGTTCTGAATGCTAGAAATTCTTAGAATTTCATTTTTTATGGCCTTTTAGGACTTTGCTATCTTCCAGACAAAGATTACATTTTCTCCTGAAAGTTATTTTCCTCCTGGCGAAGCTGGGCCTCGATGTTTATTGAAATCGGATACAAATTCTAGATTAAGATGAACTTCAGCATCTGGTTTCTAATTTTTCCAAAACAGACGGAATATCTAGAATTCTTCATCCTCATTAGAGATGCAAATGCTTGTAGGCTTTTCTTCAGTGGCTCTTTGGTCCTTAATTGTACCTACATTATAGCCTTTTAATGTACAGTTGGACTCAGGAGTTCGTGGTACATCTCTATCTGAAGTGTGAGCAACACCCTTCCTGTACGGCGAATTCTTGTTTAGTCCCGCTCACATACTGTCCCATCTCTCTCTACAGTATCTGTTAGATTACTCGCCGAGAAGTAAAGGTGTGACAGGGTGCTTTTGTTTGGAGTGAGGTATGTCAGTAATTCCTGCGTCCAACTGTATCTCCATTCAACTCTGCCTACCTTCTATCCATCAGGCTTGCCCAGTCTCGTCTCCGCCTGAGGGTACACTCAGGCACACCATTCTATCTGTTTCCTTATTTCCTTTTCTTCCTTTTGGAGCCCTTGGACATATAGCATCCTGCTTTTTCAACTAGGGTTGTAGCTTATCTAATAATAATAATAATAATAATAATAATAATAATAGTAATGATAATAATAATAATACAACTGGGATAATTCACCCCGAGTTGTATTTCGGTGCCGGGCCATAAGGACCACATTCAATAAATGTAATTCTAATTCAGACCTTACTGATTTATTATTATAATTATAATCTCATGTTTTATTTTAAACTTTGCTGTCCATTTCAAACCGCCTCATCTTTTCTCAAGCATTCAATTTGTCGTTACGTCACTAATTGAGTTTTGGCCTCAAATATCAACTATTCATTTAAAGGTAGCAAATAAGTTTTTGAGTGGGATTATGGAAAAACATTTAACCATCATCTCGCTTTTCTGTATGAGAAAGAGCATGTTATCATCAGCTGAATGTTGATTATATGAAAGGTGGTCATCTGGTAAGCTATTTTTCTTTTAGTAGTATTATCTCGATGTTTAACTTTTTTTACCTGATTTTTTTTTCTTATTTTGAAGGGCACAGGAACCCTTATCTCGATGTTTAACTTTTTTTACCTGATTTTTATTTTTCTTATTTTGAAGGGCACAGGAACCTCCGCATTGATACTTAATCGTATGTGTATGAGGAAAATGTAAATTAAAAAAAAACAACGTGGCCTACAGACCAATAGAAACTATATATATATATATATATATATAGAGAGAGAGAGAGAGAGAGAGAGAGAGAGAGAGAGAAACTATATATATATATATATATATATACATACATATATATATATTTATATAATATGTATTATATATATATGTGTATATTAATTATATGTATATAATATATATTATATATATATATATGTAGAGATATATTACTTCATATATCGTTTATTTATTTCCGTTTCCTTTCCTCATTGGGCTATTTTTCCTGTTGGATCCCTTGGGCTTATGGTGACTTGTTTTTCCAACTAGGGTTGTATAATATCTATCTATCTATATATATATATATATATATATATATCTTGTATGTGTATGAGAAAGATATACTTTTTAAAGAAAAAGAAACGTTAGACGTCACCTAGAGGCCAATAGAAACCCGATCTTTTCCCCTCTTACTTTGAGGCAGCTTTCAACAGCTACAATAATATCTTTTTATTCTTCGCAGCAGGACTCTGCTATTGTCACATTTACTTCACCTTTTCATCGCCAGAAATGTTGAATGTGAAAGGCAGAACCTCGGCGAAGCTTTGTCCCTTTCATTATCATTTTCCGCTGAAAAGATATATGTGTAGTGATGCTTCATATCTTGGGGTCATTTACTTCAAGGCTGGGGAGTTTAAACTTAATTTCCTATGGGGTCGTTTACTCCAATGCATGGGAGTTTTTAAACTTCAACTCATATAGATTTTAATCGCCTAAAGGAATTAAAAGGAAAATTATTTTGTAAAAATGATAGGAAGAATGTAAACAATCTGCCTCCAGATTTTGAGGCTTAAAGAGAATGAAATTCTAGAAATTATTTAATTTTTGTAAAGTATTTATACATAGGTAAGATTCTAAATGATCGGTGTTATGCATTTTCATTCAAGATCTCTCTTCTCTCATTCGGTATCTTGCAACATTAATTTTCAATGGAAATTTTTCATGTCTGAAATTTACAGTAGCATACCCTTAGTTGTGTGTAGTCAGTATTTTTGTGATAAGGCAATATATATATATATATATATATATATTTATATATATATATATATTTCATTTTTTTTATTTATATATATATATATATATATATATTTTTTTTTTTTTTTTTTTTTTTTTTTTTGCAAATGATTCTTTTAAGAGCCTCTAGCTTGCAGCGTTCCCGATTTCACGTGTTTAACCTTATGAACCTTTCTGGTAAATGTATACGAATACGATGTAAATACATGCACATTGTATACTCCCCTTTTCCCCTACATGCTTTGTCCCCTCTTTGGTCTTGTTACTCGCATGACCCTTCAATCGTTTTCTTGTTTACCTGGCGACCCTTTCTGCCAACCCCTTCGGAATCCCTTGGTCCGATTTCTTTCTTTCAAGGCCCCCATTGGAATTGTAGTTCAGCCCCACCTCCAAACTCTATCAACAGACCCAGGTATTTTAAATCCACTTCACTTCATCCTCCTTCTCCTCCTCCTCCTCCTCCTCCTCCTCCTCCTCCTCCTCCTCCTCCTCCTCCCTCTTCTCCTCGGGCGGTCTTGATCCGAAATGCTTCCAGGAGGCCTTGCTAGATTATATAGGACTTGCAGCTTTTTCCCTGATATTGCAATCTCTCTCTCTCTCTCTCTCTCTCTCTCTCTCTCTCTCTCTCTACTGTATTATTCAAAAAGAAACTTAAGCAATATTTTTTGAATTTTAGTTGCATGTATATATATCCTGGATTTTTACAATCCGTTTATTGTGAATTTTATGTAAATAATTTATATTGTTATGTAGCAAAATAACCATTTTATAATGGAATAAATTTTTTTTACTTTTGACTCTCTCTCTCTCTCTCTCTCTCTCTCTCTCTCTCTCTCTTTCTCTCTCTCTCTCTCTCTCTCTCTCGTTTGCTGGCTTATTTAGTTTTCAGCTCAAGTTGTATTGTTTTATAAGATTTCAATGGAGCAGTAAGCGTTGTTATGTTTTTACTCTGAAATTATATTCTAGTAGGGGAACAACTTTTGAAAAGGCTTCGGGTTCGATTCCTGGACGACCCGGTGTTTATGCGTACAGGCAGTTTTTTTTTAGTCTAGGGTTTCTAACTATTGGCTGCTTCTTTATTCCAATGAAAAATGTAACATCACCTAATTGAACTTTGAGATATTGATGAACTTTTATTTTAATTATTTAGGGTGCCTCTATTCTTTGTGAAGTTTTCAAGTAACACATGAATTATCAATCCCTTTTCCTCGTAACTTACCTCCCAACCCGTCTGGCATGATTCAGACCCGCACCTTATAGTATCATTAATAAGTAGTTTGATTGCCTAAGACTTTTATATATGGTTTCAGTTTAGTTTCATTCTTTTTTTAGTCCGACAAGGCTCCTCTGGCTAAATCAGGCCTTCTTCATCATGAGGCTTAATACTACACAGTAGTCTAGAAATTTTATGCCAGCTGTGACCATGTTGTGGAATGATCCTTCTAACCGGGTAGTGGAATCGGTAGAACAAAAGTTCAAACTTGCAGCAAATGTTTTTATGTTGAAGAGGCTGACTTGAGTCTCTTTTTATACTTTATATATGAAAGATCTATTTTGATGTTATTACTGTTCTTGAAATATTTTATTTTAATTGTTTTTTACTTCCCATATAGTTTATTTATTTATTCATTTCATTTCCTCACTGTTTTATTTTTCCCTGTTGGAGCCCACAGGCTTATAGCCTCCTGCTTTTCCAACTAAAGTTGTAGCTTTAGCTTCTGTAATCTTCTGACTCAAATATACCTTAATCACAGAAGCTGTTATATTATGCTCATTAATTCTTTCTTTGCTTTTCCGTCTTGTTTTCCTCCGGTCAAGATTAGAAAAGGACATTATATTTCCTGTTCGTTTGACCACCACTCGTTCAAGTTAATCTGCATGTCTTCATAGGAGAAGTGTTAATGTTATTACCTCCGCCAACGAAGTTGGAAGAAGGTTATGTTTTTACCCTGTT
>NC_090746.1:113332419-113335938 GCF_036898095.1 Palaemon carinicauda | reverse complement strand
TATTTTAAGTCTTGAATCAACACTGTTAGAAGAAAAAAAAAACCGCAATTTTAATGGGAAATTCTCCGTAAAAATATACTGTTCTCAGCCATATTTAAGTAAAATACAGCTGACCGTAATTTGACCATACTTTGTTATTATCTTTTACGGGTTGGTGACTAATATCACTCTTTTACGTCAATAAAACGTCTTTAAAACGGTACAGTTTATTTAATGATAAATTTTAACTACACCTGTTTTTGAAGTGAAAGAACGTCTTTATTAACCTGCCGTTTTGTGACGTGCATTTCAATTTTTATTTACTGGAGCTAGATTCAGCATATTCATCTTGATCTGGGACACCTGCCACTACTCTCTCTCTCTCTCTCCTCTCTCTCTCTCTCTCCCTCTCTCCCTCTCTCTCTCTCTCTCTCTCTCTCTCTTGGCGTTTACCCAAATTGTTTGTTGGCTGACGTTTTCCGCAGAGGCGAAGGGTTTTCGATATTTTCGAATACTGCTCGATGCTTTGGGGGAAGTGGAGAGCCAGGTGTCATGTGATTTATTTTTTTTTAACCGATGATTATTATTATTATTATTATTATTATTATTATTATTATTATTATTATTATTATTATATTATTATTAGTGTTGTTTTTGTTGTTGATGATGATTTTATTATAATGTTATGAGAATTATCACGGTTGGTTTTTATTTAATTATCATGACATAAATTTACCTTTAAGCATTTTATCAAAGACTTAATCTCTATAGTTGGATAAACTAAGAATAATAATTTTTTGAGATGTCCACAGCACAATCTTTTGGACTGTTAGAGATAAGAAAAGAATATTTGAATCAGTTTGGAGTGATTGGCGAATTTTAGTGATTTTATTTTTAATATATATGTGTACTTACTAAGAGGCAATACAACTAGTAGTTAATCGGTGATTTAGTAACTTTTTTTTATTTTGCTGTTATCTGAATGTCATTATTTTTTAAATATACTATTAAATATTTTTATCAAATATACTATAAGGAAAAATAGGAATTAAATTGTTAAATCGTTTTCTTATTATTATTATTATTATTATTATTATTATTATTATTATTATTATTATTATTATTAGAGTGACACTCATATTAATATTGCTTACCCTTTCTTAGTCCTATTTAATAAGGCACCGCTTGAAATCAGAGCAAAGCTATATAATTTTCTTAACTGATATTGAATAGTAATGAAAAGAGGAATAAAACTTTAAATCTAATTATCTCGACTTTGATGTCTATCCTTGTTAGCCACAACGCTTTTGACACCCAACTTTCAGTGGCGTCTGTTGCACTGACATGCTGGATAATGATGCCTGTTCAGTCAAACACTCTTTCGCTGATGGACGTCAGACTTTTCCTCAATGTAATGATGACCATTGGTCGGGAAACGAGGCTGTTTATCAGGTTACTGGGTTTATCATCAACACAGACTCATGTGAGGGGTTTTAGTGCTTTCCTTTTTGTGAATTTTAGATTGGGAGTTTCTGTCGCTTCTAACTCCAGGTGGAGTTCAATTCTTGTTCAGAAACCCTGGGGGATTTTGTGCTTGTTCTGTATTCTGGTTATGTGACAGCTCAAGATTCAAAGTAAAACTTTAACCTTGCGCTAAGTACTGTACCAACCGTGTTTCACACAATTGTACATAATTCCTTTTGTATATATTATGGTTGTATCTTCGCTCTTCCCTCGCACTAAAACGAACATGAAAATTCAAGTCTGGTTTTTCCTCTGTGATTTTGTCTGTCTTGTGAACTTGTCATGTCCTGTTGCCTTGAGGTTTTGTATATAAGGAGAGTGTTCCACAACAATATAACTCAGTCGTTTCCAATCTGCCTTTGATTTCACAACTCCTCTCTCGGCCCGTCACAGTACCATGTGGGACATTGCCTTGATTCTGAATTCCAGGTTTAATGGTCGGTCATTGATAGCAGAGAAAAAGGACAGTAACAATGCCCTAGAGACTGACCATATATAAATATATATAGTTTATATAGGACATATCTGTTTTGACGTTGTTACTGTTTTAGAATGATATTATGTTAACTTGTTCTCATCATTTATTTATTTCCTTATTTCCTTTCCTCACTGTGCTATTTTTTCCCTATTGGAGCCCTTGGGCTTATAGCATCTTGCTTTTCCAACAAGGGTTGTAGCTTGGCTAGTAATAATAATAATAATATGATCGAGTTCCCAAGCCGCCTCTCCACCAGGGAGGGCCGTGCAGTGGCTACTGATGACTCAGCAGGTAGACTTATAGGCTCCTTAAACCGCTCCCCCCATCCTTAGCTAACAAGGAGGGTGGGGTTGCAGACACTACAAGAAACTATTGGGCTTGAGCAGGTCTCGAATCTCAGTCTAGCAGATCGCGAAGCAGTGAAGTTTCTAATAGGCTACTGCAATCTTTGTTCTGAATTCTGGAGAGGTGTTATCTTTGTTCTGAATTCCGGCTGAGTTGTTGCCTTTATTCTAATTTCGAAGTGAGACTTTTCCTTTGCTCTGAATTCCAGTTTGAGCGTTGTATTTATTCTGAATCCAGGTGAGGCTTTGTCTTTGCTCTGAATTCCAGTTTAAGTGTTGTATTTATTATGAATTCCAGGTGAGACTTTGCCTTTGCTCTGAATTCCAGTTTAAGCGTTGTATTTATTATGAATTCCAGGTGAGAATTTGCCTTTGCTCTGAATTCCAGTTTAAGCGTTGTATTTATTCTGAATTCCAGGTGAGGCTCTGTCTTTGCTCTGATATCCAGTTTAAGTGTTGTATTTATTATGAGTTCCAGGTGAGAATTTGCCTTTGCTCTGAATTCCAGTTTAAGCGTTGTATTTATTATGAATTCCAGGTGAGAATTTGCCTTTGCTCTGAATTCCAGTTTGAGCGTTGTATTTATTCTGAATTCCAGGTGAGGCTCTGTCTTTGCTCTGAATTCCAGTTTGAGCGTTGTATTTATTCTGAATTCCAGGTGAGGCTTTGCCTTTGCTCTGAATTCCAGTTTGAGCGTTGTATTTATTCTGAATTCCAGGTGAGGCTTTGCCTTTGCTCTGAATTCCAGTTTGAGCGTTGTATTTATTCTGAATTCCAGGTGAGGCTTTGCCTTTGCTCTGAATTCCAGTTTGAGCGTTGTATTTATTCTGAATTCCAGGTGAGGCTTTGCCTTTGCTCTGAATCCAGTTTAAGCGTTGTATTTATTCTGAATTCCAGGTGAGGCTTTGCCTTTGCTCTGAATTCCAGTTTAAGCGTTGTATTTATTATGAATTCCAGGTGAGGCTTTGCCCTTGCTCTGAATTCCAGTTTAAGCGTTGTATTTATTATGAATTCCAGGTGAGGCTTTGCCCTTGCTCTGAATTCCAGTTTAAGCGTTGTATTTATTATGAATTCCAGGTGAGGCTTTGCCCTTGCTCTGAATTCCAGTTTAAGCGTTGTATTTATTATGAATTCCAGGTGAGGCTTTGCCCTTGCTCTGAATTCCAGTTTAAGCGTTGTATTTATTATGAATTC
>NC_090746.1:113324919-113327419 GCF_036898095.1 Palaemon carinicauda | reverse complement strand
TTCAAAAAGAAACTTGAGCAATATTTTTTTAATTTTAGTTGCATTTATCCTAGATTTTTGCAATCCATTTATTGTGAATTTTATGTAAATAATTTATTATATTATGTAGCAAAATAACCATTTTATAATGGAATAAAGATTTTTCTACTTTTGACTCTCTCTCTCTCTCTCTCCCTCTCTCTCTCTCTCTCTCTCTCTCGTTTGCTGGCTTACTTAGTTTTCCGCTCATATTGTATTGTTTTATAAAATTATCAATGGAGCAGTAAGCGTTGTCATGTTTTTACTCTAAAATTATATTCTAGAAGGGGAACAACCTTTGAAAAGACCTTGGGTTCGATTCCTGGACGACCCGGGGTGTGTGCGGGCAGGCAGTTTTTTTAGATGTAAAATTTGTTCTTGGTTTATCAAAATTTTGGAAAGGAGCATAGAAAGGCAGTAGGTAATATATATATATATATATATATATATAAGAGACTGATGTCTCGCCAGGTAAATCCTTGGACAGCTAGTTAGCGTCAGGTTCCGATTTCTTTATGGTCTCTCGTGGCATGGTTGGTTTCGACCTGCCTTTCATTAGAAGGGGCTAGCGTTCGATCCCAAGTATGAGGTAGAAATTGATTTTTTCTATTTGAACACGATGATGTGTTGATATTTATCCATATATATATATATATATATGTGTGTGTGTGTGTGTGTGTGTGTGTGTGTACATATTGTACAATTTTGCCTATCGTTTCTGACTATTGGCTGCTTCTTTATTCCAATGAAAATTGTAACATCACCTGAATTGAACTTTGAGATATTGATGACTTTTTTTTTTTTTTTTTTATGATGCCTCTATTCTTTGCGAAGTTTTCAAGTAACACATGAATAATCCCTTTTCCTCGTAACTTACGTCCCTACCCGTCTGGCATGATTCAGACCCACACCTTATAGTATTTTCATCATTAATAAGTAGTTTGGTTACCTAAGATTTTTATATATGGTTTTAGTTTAGTGTCATTCTTTATTTTAGTCCGACAAGGCTCCTCTGGCTAAATCAGACCTTCTTCATCATGAGGCTTAATACTACACAGTATTCTAGAAGTTTTATGCCAGTTGTTACCAAGTTGTGGAATGATCCTGCTAAACGAGTAGTGGAATCTGTAGAACTTCAAAAGTTCAAACTTGCAGCAAATGTTTTTATGTTGAAGAGGCTGACATGAGTCTCTTTCTATACTTTATGTATGAAAGATCTGTTCTTGAAATATTTTATTTTAATTATTTTTTACTTCTCATATAGTTCATTTATTTATTCATTTCCTTTCCTCGCTGTTTTAGTTTTCCATGTTGGAGCCCTTGGGCTTATAGCCTCCTGCTTTTCCAATTAAAGTTGTAGCTTTAGCTTCTGTATCTTCTGACTCAAATATACCTTAATCACAGAAGCTGTTATATTTTGCTGATTAATTATTTCTTTGTTTTTCCGTCTTGTTTTCCTCCGGTCAAGATTAGAAAAGGGCATTATATTTCCTTTTCGTTTGACCACCACACATTGAAGTTGATCTGCATGTCTTCATGGGAGAAGTATTAACGTTATTACCTCTGCCAACGAAGTTGGAAGAAGGTTATGTTTTAACCCCTGTTTTTGTGTTGTGTATGTTTGTTTGTGAACAGCATCCTAGCCACAATTTTAATAGTAAAGTAATGAAACTGGCAGGGATTAGCTGTTATGTAAATAGCTGGAAGTTATTAAATTTTGGAAGGTCAATGTCAACGGTTAAGGTCACGGTAAAACAAAATGTCCAATTATTATTATCATATTACTTGCTAATCTACAACCCTAGTTGAAAAAGCAGAATGCTATAAGGCCATGGGCTCCAACAGGGAAAATAGCCCAGTGAGGAAAGGAAACAAGGAAAATTAAAATATTTTAAGAAGAGTTATAACATTAAAATTGGTATCCCCTATATAAACTATAAACACTTTAACAAAACAAGAGGAAGATAAATAAGATAGAATAGTATGCCCTAGTGTACCCTCAAGGAAGAGAACTCTAACCCAAGACAGTAGAAATTTGGACATGTTGTCACAGAGACTTCAAACTTGGTTCTTATTTGAGTACACGAAAATTCCCGTCATTTAATACATCTTAAGGTCGAAGGCCGAGGTCGAGTTCAAGGTCAAGTTAAATCAAAAGGTCAAATTCCAGTCATCAACCATACAGCCACAATTTTAATAGAAAAGTAATGAAACTTGCTGGAATTTAAACTTTTGTAAAGAGCTGGAAATGATTAATTTTGTATAATGATTTTATAAATGTTGATTTTTCTTTGTTACGTATAAATCTAGTTTGCAATTCAAAGTAGATGGATGCTGGTTCAAAAAAACTTCATCTGTGAAATATTTATCATTCAATGACATTATAACTTTAGTCTTAGTAGTCAATTTATGCATTAAAATCTCATATGAAGGCGACGACTCCGACGATGTTATTAATCAAAGTATGCGGAACACTGAAATG
>NC_090746.1:113317419-113319919 GCF_036898095.1 Palaemon carinicauda | reverse complement strand
TTGGATTAGTGGAACTTCAGAAATTCAAACTTGCAGTGAATGTTGTTGTTGCTGTTTTTTTTTTCTTATTTTTTCTTGTGTGTGTGTGTGTGTGTGTGTGTGTGTGCATGTTGACATAAGGGTCTATTCATAGTTTAAATATGTCAGATTATTATTATTATTATTATTACTATCCAAGCTACAACCCTAGTTGGAAAAGCAAGATGCTATAAGCCCAGGGGCTCCAACAGGGAAAAATAGCCCAGTGAGGAAAGGAAATAAGGAAATAAATAAATGAAGAGAACAAAATTAACAATAAATCATTCTAAAAACAGTAACAACGTCAAAACAGACATGTCATAGATAAACTATTAACAGCATCAAAAACAAATATGTCATAAATAAACTATAAAAAGACTCATGTCCGCCTGGTCAACAAAAAAGCATTTTGCTCCAACTTTGAACTTTTGAAGTTCTACTGATTCAACCACCCGATTAGGAAGATCATTCCACAACTTGGTAACAGCTGGAATAAAACTTCTAGAGTACTGCGTAGTATTGAGTCTCGTGATGGAGAAGGCCTGGCTATTAGAATTAACTGCCTGCCTAGTATTACGAACAGGATAGAATTGTCCAGGGAGATCTGAATGTAAAGGATGGTCAGAGTTATGAAAAATCTTATGCAACATGCATAATGAACTAATTGAACGACGGTGCCAGAGATTAATATCTAGATCAGGAATAAGAAATTTAATAGACCGTAAGTTTCTGTCCAACAAATTAAGATGAGAATCAGCAGCTGAAGACCAAACAGGAGAACAATACTCAAAACAAGGTAGAATGAAAGAATTAAAACACTTCTTCAGAATAGATTGATCACCAAAAATCTTGAAAGACTTTCTCAATAAGCCTATTTTTTGTGCAATTGAAGAAGACAGAGACCTTATATGTTTCTCAAAAGTAAATTTACTGTCGAGAATCACACCTAAAATTTTGAAAGAGTCATACATATTTAAAGAAACATTATCAATACTGAGATCCGGATGTTGAGGAGCCACCGTCCTTGACCTACTTACAATCATACTTTGAGTTTTGTTAGGATTCAACTTCATACCCCATAATTTGCACCATGCACTAATTCTAGCTAAATCTCTATTAAGGGATTCACCAAACCCTAGATCTACATTCAGGGGATGGAATTGATGCAAAGAGAGTAGCATCATCTGCATATGCAACAAGCTTGTTTTCTAGGCCAAACCACATGTCATGTGTATATAGTATGAAAAGTAATGGGCCAAGAACACTACCCTGTGGAACACCGGATATCACATTCCTATAATCACTATGGTGCCCATCAACAACAACTCTTTGAGATCTATTACTTAAAAAATCAATAATAATGCTAAGAAACAAACCCACCCACTCCCAACTGTTTCAGTTTGAAAACAAGGGCCTCATAATTAACACGGTCAAAGGCAGCACTAAAATCAAGGCCAATCATACGAACTTCCCGACCACAATCAAGGGATTTCTGTACAGCATTGGAGATTGTAAGAAGGGCATCACATGCTCCAAGGCCTTTACGAAAACCAAATTGCAAACTAGGGAGTAGATGATTACCTTCAGCAAACCTATTAAGACGTTTTGCCAGAAGACGTTCAAAAACTTTAGATAATATGGGAGTTATGGAAATTGGGCGGTAATCAGTGGGACTTGAGCTACCACAAACACATTTACATAGAGGAGTAACATTACCAATTCTCCAACTAGTGCTAAAAGCTCCTCTTCTTGCTAACTTGCGCAAAATAACAGATAACTTTGGAGCTAAGAAATCTGCTGTCTTTATAAAAAACAAAGGAAAAATACCATTTGGGTCTACACCTCCATAAGCATCAAGGTCCATCAACAGTGCTTTAATCTCACGAGATCGAAAAGCTAAACTAGTTAGTTTAGCCTCAGGAAAACAGGAATGAGGAAGCTCAAGTTTTTCATTACTCTGTTTACTGTCAAAAACATCAGCCAAAAGGGTTGCCTTTTCCTTTGGACAGTGAGTGACTGAGCCATCTGGTTTAAGTAAAGGAGGAACTGTTGCATCTACACCAAAGAGTGCAGATTTAAGGGTGGACCACCATTTATGTTCCTGAGTTGTACCAGAAAGTGTTTCTTTTATGGTTAAATTGTACTCCTTTTCAGTTGAGGCATAAACTCTCTGAGCAAAAGCTCGAAGCTGAGTATAGTTGTTCCAGGTCAAATCTGATCTGTTCCCCTTCCAAAGATGATAGGCCTCCTGTTTCTCCAAATAAGCACGTCTACAATCATCATTGAACCACGGTTTGTCCTTCACTCGATACCTTAGCACACGAGAAGGGATACGCCTATCAATTATGTTGACTAGATTCTCATTCAAAGGGACAACAGGATCTACACTATTATATAATTGTGACCAATTCAAGCACAAAAGATCATGTAAAATCCCATTCCAGTCTGCTTGGGATTTCATATAAATTTTACAAGAATATGA
>NC_090746.1:113304919-113312419 GCF_036898095.1 Palaemon carinicauda | reverse complement strand
ACATGAAGGATCTATTTTAATGTTTTTAATGTCTTTAAGATATTTCTTTTGATTATTCATTACTTCTCATGTAGTTTATTTAGTTCCTTATTTCCTTTCCTCCCTGGGCAATTTTTCCCCATTGAAGCCATTGGGCTTACAGCATCCTGCTTTTCCAACTAGAGTTGTAGCTTAGCTAGTAATGATATTAATAATAATAACAATAATGGTACAGAGAATGGGTTACTTTTTTATGAAGTAATTAGCTTTTAATGCTTAGTATTTTTTATTTGAAATCTCAAAGAAAAAAATTCATTAGTGAAACGCCGCGAATAAACAATTTCTTTCATTCTTACTTATTCTGATAGATTCTCCCTTTAACAATCTCCCCGCAAGAAATAACTTTGGCTTGGCATGAAGTAGAGATGCCATTATCCTCCATTCATCCAAATACTTAGAAAATTCCTGGTCAATCGTTTTTCTTAAGAACTCGATGTTTAACTGGGAGAAAGAATTTATTTCCCAGTGTTTACCATTTTTCTTCCATTTTCTTCCTTACAAGAAATGTTTTACCATACTTAGTGAACAATGAAGCTTCCCCTGAATGATAGCTGAGTAATTTCAGGACATGTTAAAGATGGCCTGACTTAGAAGTGATTAGATTTTGGCCATCAATGATTTTTATTATATAATAAAGAGATTAACAAATGAAAAAGGAAAAGTTTGGACCGTAGACTTTAGTAAACTATTAGCACTTCATTGGTAGAAGTCTGAAATTCTCTTGAGAGCTCTTTTTACTTGTTACTTTTAGAATAGAAATTTAAGTATTACACCTCTCGGGGGAGAGAGAGAGAGAGAGAGAGAGAGAGAGAGAGAGAGAGAGAGACACTAGTGTGACAAACCAGACGGTAGTAGAGCCCACAATGCGTAAAGGGTCTTTCCCTCTGAAGACGCTCTAGTTGATGTATAAAAGAAGATTAAGACCAACACACAGAAGTCAGAGAGAGAGAGAGAGAGAGAGAGAGAGAGAGAGAGAGAGAGAGAATCTTTCTCCCCCGAAATGAATGATACTAGTCTAATAAAAGAAAGCTGCAGAAGACGCTCAGAAGTAGTTATTATCCAGAGAATGAGGCAAAAGAACAGCAAGAAAACAAATGGATATTTTACCATCACCAGTTAATGAGCGAAGACCCTCGACGTAACTCCTGGCTTTGAAGGGAAGCAGGGTTAGGAGCTGGAGGTTAGTCATCCAAAATTTGGATTCCAAATGGATATTTGATGAGGTTGTGGCAGACTTTGAAACGTTCCTGCCTATAGTCCATTTCTTTTAGCGAGGCATATTTGCACCGACTAGCAGCGGTGCCCTTTTAGCTCGGAAAAGTTTCCTGATCACTGATTGGTTGGACAAGATAATTCTAACCAATCAGCGACCAGGAAACTTTTCCGAGCTAAAAGGGCACCGTTGCGAGTCGGTGCAAATATGACTCGCTAAAAGAAATGGACTAGAGTGAAATGCTGGACTGGGATTGGAGACCTGCTCAAGTTCGATCATTTCTTGTTGTGTCTGCAACCTCACCGTCCTTGTGAGCTATGGATGATGGTTTTAGTGGAGCCTATAGATCTACCTGCCGAGTCATCAGCAGCCATTACCTGGCCCTCCTTGGCCCTAGCTTGGGTGGAGAAGGGCTTGATGGTGATCATATGTATATATGGTCAGTGTTTATGCCATTGTCACTGTCCCTTGCCTCTGCCATTCATTATGGACCATTAAACCTTTAACATAGGAATGAGGGGGTTGCATAAAATAGTAATATTGCAAATACGAAATTATTTATGGATAATTTTACTTAATAATGAAGATGTTTCTTTGGCTTTTGGGAATAACTGATTTGCATATTATTGAACTATTATTTCTGTCAAGCTCTTTTACCATTAAAATAATTTAGCTCCAGTATAATATTTACCCGTATTTAGACTCCTGTTTAAGGTAAATAGCCCTGGTTGTAGTAAATTTCATTATATTCTAGTGATGGTAAATAGCCCTGGTTGTAGTAAATTTCATTATATTGTAGTGATGGTAAATAGCCCTGGTTGTAGTAAATTTCATTATATTCTAGTGATGGTAAATAGCCCTGGTTGTAGTAAATTTCATTATATTCTAGTGATGGTAAATAGCCCTGGTTGTAGTAAATTTCATTATATTCTAGTGTCGTGAATGAATAGTCTCTTAATTGGCGTAATTTCTATTCAGAAGGAAAACGTAATGGAATGGGGTGTTTCCTCCGATGGAGTTTTTCTTGACTATCTTAACAGATTTAAGAATCTATAATGTGCTTGATTACAGGACGTGATTTAGCCTCGCTTAACGTATGATTTCCCGATATTTAGTTCCTTTATTACTTTATACAATGCTTTTTGGTTTCATTTTATATCTTTGATTAAATGCAAGGTAGTTTACAACTATATATATATATATATATATGTGTGTGTGTGTGTGTGTATATATATATATATATATATATACTAACAGTGATGTTAGACATTAGTGTTGCACAGCACCTGGAATTTTAACATGAAATATTCCGTTCACTATGTATTTCACTTTCGCCAAATAAACGCTTTCTCAATTAATTCCAGTCGTACCTCCTTGTGAGTGTATAATATATATATATGTGTGTATATATATATATATATATATACAGTATATATATATATATATATATATTTATATATGTATGTATAATATATATATATATATATATATATACACATTTATATACTCACATATATACTGTATATATACACATTCATACTCACACACATACTCACACACATATATACATATATATGTATATATATAAATATATATATATATATATATATATATACATATGTGTGTTTTTTATGTAGATATACATTTATGTATACACTCAAATGATGATAAAAAACAGTAAAGTCTCATCCCTGCTGCTGTTCTGAGCTTCATGTCAGCTAAGTAAGAAACACGAAGGGTGAAATGATATACCGTAAGTAATTGCCTCATTATGAATCCCGATGAAGAAGGCGTCGCTGCCGCCCTCGTCTTAATTGAAAATGAGAAGAGAGAGAGAGAGAGAGAGAGAGAGAGAGAGAGAGAGAGAGAGAGAGAGAGAAAGAGAGAGAGAGAGAGAGAAGGAAGGATTCCTTCTACAGAAAGCTATACCACCTGAGTTTTCCTCCTTGACGTGGTATTACATTTCTTCCTTTTTCGAGTAGCCCACCTGCTATCATCAGTGAGCATCTTGTGTTTGTTTAATCCACTTGTTTACGTTGAGCGTAAATGCGTATAGCAATTCGCTCTCGAGCGAAATCTTCAAGTGAGGAGACGTGTGTTTGTATGTGTGTGTGTGTTTGTGTTTGTCTGTCCGTGTGGTGGAGAGGGAGACGGGTATGTGAAATCGCCGTACGCTTTTGCTTTCAGTACAAATTTGAAATAATACGTGTATCAATATGCAAGCAAGCGACAGTTGTTCCCTTCCATGCGTATGCATACGGTATTTTATATTCAGTTCAAACTGGCGGTGGAATGTATTTCATTTGCAAACAAATTATGATTCATATTCTTTGTTCAGAAAGGATATTGTATATGCAAGAGAAGTGGTGTTTTAGATTTTAAATGCAAAACAAGCGTTATTTCATGATTAATGTGTATGCATACTATATTTGGTGAGTAAGTATGTGATATTTTTAGTTGATGTATGACCTTATTATATTTCATATTAGATTTGTAAGTAGGAAATGTTTAGACAAGTAAAAGTTTAATGTTATCCAAATAATGATTTGTTTTGCATGTGCAGAAAGAAAATGATTTATGTGTGAAATATATATATTTTGTTTTTTAATGAACTTTCTATAGTGATTCCCCTAAAACAAGGATATTTACTAAATACAGAAACACTCCCTCTCTAAAAAAATAGTTTTAATTTATTTCTAAACCTGTTTCCTTTTTAATGACTGATAACATAAGTTAGAGTAATGGCTCTTTTATTTGTATGAACATTATATTTATAAATCAGAAGGATTATTATTATTATTATCAAATGCTAAGCTACAACCCTAGTTGGAAAGGCAGGATGCTATAAGCCCAGGGGCTCCAACAGAGAAAATAGCTGAGTGAGGAAAGGAAATAAGGAAAAATAAAATATTTTAAGAATAGTAACAACATTAAAATTAATATTTCCTTTATAAACTTTAAAAACTTTTACAAAACAAGAGGAAGAGAAACTAGATACAACAAAGTGCCTGAGTGTACCCTCAAGCAAGAGAACTCTAACCCAAGACAGTGGAATACCATGGTACAGAGGCTATGGCACTACCCAAGACTAGAGAACAATGGTTTGATTTTGGAGTGTCCTTCTCCTAGAAGAGCTGCTTACGGGGGATTACCCAGACGATGACTTATGTGATAAAGACTCTTTTTTTATAAAGATAATCTTGATGTACATGGTAAATTAAATGGCCAAATAGCTAGGTTGATGAAAAGAGTAATATTATATACAGTAGATTACTTGATTAACTTTGGCAGGAAATTTTAGAGAATTTAGGAAATCTGAAAAAAGATTTACATAACACTGAATAATGATCGGAACTTGAAAGGTTATCGGTAAAATTTAATTATATATATATATATATATATATATGGAACAGGCAATTTAAAGATATAGGGAATTTGAAGTATTATAGGATACTTCAAAGAATAAAGGAGACATAAGAACATAGGGAACTTGGAAGAATTTAGGGTTTTTATAATAATTTAGGATATTTAAAAGAATATTGGGTACATAAAATAATATAGGGAACCTGAAAGAATATAGGAAATCTAGAAATATTATAATGAACTTAAAAGATTATGGGAACATTTGACAGTGGACCATGGCAACGTATCTGCTAGGCTCTAACAGAGGTGAGGTGAATGTAAGTGATGTTTATTCAACAGATCACGAGCATATATACAAACAATTGAGAGCAACAATGTCACAAGGATTCTATCTATGAAACATGCAATGGCAAGCTTAAACAGGTTTTCATATCATGCCGGAGGGAGAGAGCGAGAGATAAAAAAAAAAGCAATAGCATTACAGTGTATGATCGTGTATGAAACACATTCAGTACAGGACAAAGTAATTAAATTCCGGAAATAAGGTCAGTCGGCTATTCAATATCGCTTGATTTTTTGTAAAAACCGATCCCTTTACCTGGTTTCAGGTATTCATATTCGTTAAGTCTTTGGAAATCGTTTATGAGGCTTATAAACTCGTGAAGAATTTGCAGGGATGGACATTATTAGTTTTTCATCCCGCTAACTTCATGCATTAATCGATGATAATGTTCTTTGAATATTCAACATGTTCGATTTCATTTTCAATTATACCGAGGCTTTTTGCATTGCAATGCCCTTTTTTCAAAATCATGTCCTCTCTCTTGCAGAGCAACATTACAGACATGCTCCTGAAATAAGTTTTGATTTTGCTTAATAATAATTATGTATCCGAATACAATGATTTAGTGACGTGCCTCCTTTTATTTCCTGGGGCCTATTTATTACATTACACAGCTTGATCGAACTTTATGATCTCTTTTATATAATAAAGAGCAAGTGTCTGGCCTTATATAATAATATAGATATTTACATTTTTTCGGTCACGCCAGCTCTCCTGGCCATGGGGGAGGGGGAGAGGGAGTAGACATACCCTGGTGAGGAGGGTTGTGTGTGTGCATATCTATCTGAATATTTAGCAGTGATTTTTGACGGGTCGCTCACTAGTATTTATATATTCTCTTCTTTAATACTTCCATTTCAAGTAAAAATCATCCTTCCAGGTTTTTAAATTTCTTGCTTTACTAGCTTCTGAAAACTTAATCATTATATTTTCTATCATATATTCTCGTAATTGATTAATCTATAGCTCTTACGTAATTAAGAAGATTTAATAAAGAACCTGTAATCCTTCCAAATTCCATATTATTGTTAATTAATCTGGGGCTCATGCTGAATTGCAAATTTTTGTTGATTAACTGTGGTTCATACAGAGTTGCACTTGGTAATTAACATACTGGTCATACGAAATTAGCAGATTTATAAACGTGACATGCAACTCTTACTAGTTCCACTAATTTGTTATTTATGAGTCGGTTACACCAGTTTTGAAGGATTTCAGATATCTATGTTGTTCTGCCTGCAACTCTTACTAGTTCCACTGATTTGTTATTTATGAGTCGTTACACCTTTTTTTAAGGATTTCAGATATCTATGTTGTGCTGCCTGCACTCTTACTAGTTCCACTGATTTGTTATTTATGAGTCGGTTACACCAGTTTTGAATTATTTCAGATATCTATGCTCTGCTTATGGCTTTCTTGCATTTTGTCTTGACACCAGATTTACAGACATTATCTCTCTTTGGTTTAGAAATTAATTTCATCTCTTCAATGGACTTTTTTAATCCAGTTTACTTTAAAAGAATTTTATAGCTTTCTTGAATAGAGTTGTTACCTACTGAGATTTAACTGATAGTTTCAGACAAGTGGAGTATCATTTCGAATTTGAATATCATGTGAACTGGAAGATAATGAATTCCGATGGTATGCAACAGTTTATTATTTTGTTCATTTCAGATAAGGGATATTGGGACTTGAATATCATGTGAACTAGAAAATAATGAATTCCGATATGCAATAATTTACTCACGATCTATTGTCTACTCTCTCCATCTTATTTCGTAATTGCGAACTTTGATTTTTTGGTCACATTTGAAAACCTAATCGTCCATACAATTTTCATAATCTTTAGCTTAACTGGATTTGTTTCACATCCGCTATTATAGAAATTATTGAAATTGTTATATTAAAATTATTTAAATTATTATTAAAATTATTATTAAAATATTGCAATTATTATAAAGGCAGATATAAGTGTTGATTTATGTTATATATTTTACTCTTATGATGCTATTATTTACCAGCCCCATCTCTCTTTTTTTATCTAATCTTAATCATTTTGATAATGATAATAATAATTGTGATAAAATATTAAATGTAATAATTTTTATAATGGTATAAATAATTTTGGTAGAAATATCAGTTCTAATAATTTTAATGATAATAATTTTAATACAAAAAATGGAATGAAAACGTTAAGTACAAGAGTTGTAAGCGCTGAAGACGACTAGGCTGGAGGGATTATGTGCTTTTCCATTTCTCTACCTTCTTTTCCTCCTCCTCCTCCTCCTCCTCTCCTCCCCTCCTCCCCCAAAGCCCCCCACCACTTCTCATGTAGGTAAGATGAAGTCTTCTATGTGTTTTCAGTGAGCTGTTACAAATGTCACAAGGAACTCGTACTTCTGTTTGCTAACACTGTTACATTTTTTCCTTTCTTCTAGAAAATATAACACTGCGCTGATTTAGTAAAATGTTATTGAAAGTAAAAATATCAGTAAATTTTTAACTATAATCTTGTAAAGATTATATTTTACTTAATATTTTT
>NC_090746.1:113289919-113297419 GCF_036898095.1 Palaemon carinicauda | reverse complement strand
TATTAAATTGGATTATTATTAGTGATCGGTATGGGTTCTAGACGATATTATCGCCATTGTTATATTAAGTCAATGGTTATCATTGTTATATTAAGTGAATGGTTATCATTGTTATATTAAGTCAATGGTTATCATTGTTATATTAAGTCAATGGTTATCATTGTTATATTTAGTCAGTGGTTATCATTGTTATATTTAGTCAATGGTTATCATTGTTATATTAAGTCAATGGTTATGGTAATAATAATTATATGGATAATCTTGATAACTATCTTCTTAGGGAATTTTTTTTCATATAGATTGCGATGTAATTTGCATAGCTGGGCATAGCACTCTGCATGGCAGCAATGTCATGGCTCTAAAACTCCAGCAAGACATTAAACCAGGATTTTATATGAAACTTCGACCCATCGGAACACAATTGAATTTCGCCTTTTTGTGAGATTGGATCCAAAACGGCCATGTGGCCCACAAACCCCCTCAACTTTTTCGTCGGTTCCAGAGTGACTTCTTGTTAGTAACCCACCATTTCATTGCGCTATGTCCAGAGGCAAAATTGACATCGCCAATGTTTTAGATTGAACTCAACTCTCGAAATAGCCCCTCCCCCCCCCATATCAGACTTTTTTCCAGGTCAGACCGTATTTTACGTGAGTCTTTTTTTTTTTTCTCTCTGTTTTCTTTCTATCCTTCTCATATGTTGTGCGGGAAGCGAGATATCAAAGTTGGAAAAGGTAAATTTAGTTTGGGCTTCGTCAGGCCAGTTATAAGAAGCGCTCAAGGAAAAAAAATAGTTTGAGTTGTTATGCTTCTTTGAAATAATTTAATGGTGATTTAAGGTATACAGAGACTTAACGTACGCTTGCAGAAACCCAAAATTTGTTTTTGTTTATATACCGTTGTTCGTGGGTTTTTTTTTTCTTTTTTCTTTTTTGAAGATATTCAGCAAATAGTATAACTTATGTTCTAGTAAACTTCACAAGGTCTATCTGCTGAGTCATCAGCAGCCATTGTCTGGCTCTTCTTGGTCCTAGCTTGGACGGAGAAGGGCCTTGGGCGCTGATCATATGTATATATGGTCAGTTCTAGGGCATTGCCTCTATTATTGTAGTAAATTAAGTGTATTATCCTTATTTCTTGGTTTTCTAGGCCTACTCGTGGTTTATCCCATGTATTTGGGGGACAAAAAAAGGGAGAGAGTCTAGTTCAGTTAATCAAGTTATATTTTGTTTTGCTTTGATCTATATCCTCTTGTATTTTTCCAGATGTTTCTGAACAGTCATCTATTTTTTCAGAAATTTGTTTTTCTGTAGAAAGTGGTCAATTTCATTTTGTGCTTCGTTTTCCATGGTTTATTCACTTTGCGTCACATTGATCACGTTGTTTGGACAGAGAGTTGAAACGTGATAGAAAGGTGAACAAAAAAGGTTTTATTTTTAATTAAAAAAAAAAAAATGTACGCTGTCAATGTAGGTTTGCCACTGAGGGCTCAATAAGCAGCCCAATCATATTGCGTAACCAAGGGCCAACACTTACAGTACACTATGATTAAGATGAGAGTTCATTTCAACAAATATATATATATATATATATATATATATATATATTGTATATATTATTATTATTATCATTATTATTATTATTTTTACTTGCTAAGCTACGGCCCTAGTTGGAAAACAAGATGATATAAGGCCAGGGGCTCCAACAGGGAAAATAGCCCTGTGAGGAAAGGAAACAAGGAAAAATAAAATTTTAAGAAGAGTAACATTGAAATAAGTATTTCCTATATAAACTTTAAAATGTTTAAACAAAACAAGAGAAAGAGAAACAAGACAGAACAGTGTACCCGAGTGTATCCTCAAGCAAGAAACTCTAACCCAAGACAGTGGAAGACCATGATACAAAGTCTATGGCACTGCCCAAGAGTAGGGAACAATGGTTTGATTTGAAGTGTCCTTCTTCTAGAAGACCTGCTGACCATAGCTAAAGAGTGTCTTCTACCCTTACCAAGAGGAAAGTGGCCACTGAATAATTACAGCAGTAGTTAACCCCTTGGGTGAAGAAGAATTATTTTGTAATTTCAGTGTTGTCAGGTGTATGAGGACTGAGGAAAATAAGTACAGAATAGGCCAGACTATTCGCTGTGTGTATGTGTAGGCAAGGCAAAATTAACCGTAACCAGAGAGAGGGATCCAATGTAGTACTGTCTGGCCCGTCAAAAGACCCCATAACTCTCTAATGGTAGTATCTCAATAGGTGGCTGGTTCCCTGGCCAACCTACTACACACACACACACACACACACACATATATATATATGTATATATATGTATATATATATATATATATATATGTGTGTGTGTGTGTGTGTGTGTGTGTATGTTAATTTGATAAGAGTTGTGCATATATAGCAGAAATAAAATCATATCATTAGTGATTACGCAAAATCAAATAACACTATCTTTATTTACATAAGCCATTATGAATTTCACCATGAAAGTCCTTTTTCGAATTCATTATTTTAATTGTAAAAAATATGAAATAAAATTGTCATATTGAATCCAAACTTCAGGAGCTTCGCAGGATTTTCTTATATAATTTTTGAATTTCTTCTCTTATTTGGAGTATCGTGCTAGCAAGAATTACTCAGTCCCTTTCTTTCCTGGCCATGAAGTATTCTCGAGCATATTTCTCCTGAATTATATATGAAGGTGTTCATTCCAGAAAAACTTCAGGTCGAGTATTTGACAAGGTATGAAAAGTACTTCCTCTTTTGAAAGTTAAGTGAATAGAAGCAAGTTTTAAGAGTTTGTAGAAGGCTGCAGGATTTTTAGGTCACATACTCGCGCGCGCACTCACATACAAAAAAACACACACACATGTATATATATATATATATACTATATATATTTGTGTATACTATATATAAACCAAAATATATGTATAAATTATTATGTGTTTTACACTTTTATGAATACCATGTCCACATTTACTTTATACTGATAAATATCTGTATATATATGTATATATAGTATATATATATATATATGCGGTATATATGTGTGTGTGTGTTTGTTTGTGTGTACAGGATATGTAATGTTTAAATCTTGAGTTTTACAAATTCCAACCTTTAAACAGAATAGTTGTATGTCCTATTATAATATAAATACAGGCTGTCCCGATAAAATTATGCAGTCTCTATTGTATGTTTTAATATTAACAAATAGATAATACATCTTTAATCTATTTATATTTAAAGTGATATGAAAAAGATATGTACGTATATTTGTAGTGGAGGAAATATCATTCTAAAACTATACTGAATTGCAGTAAGGTAAAACCCATTAAATTATTAATCTTACTTGACGGGACCTGTTTACATATTGTATGATGAGGTATTTTGTACTGGCATATTACTGCAGCTCCGAATATCACAAATATTAATCGAAAATGTTTCGAATAAAAAAAGATATATATATATATATATATATATATACATATATATATATATATATATATATTTATATATATATATATATATATTATATATATATATATTTATATATATAATATATATATATAATATATATATATATATATATATATATAAATGTATGTATCCCTGAGAGAGAGAGAGAGAGAGAGAGAGAGAGAGAGAGAGAGATAGACGGTAAACGATGTTGGGGAAAATATAGGGTCATACAGAGTGAAGGAAAAACTGATCGAAGACTTCTCCGAAAAAAAAATCCGTCTTACCGAAGTAATTCTGATGAGAAATTTTATCAAGATTTATTTAAATGCCATATTTAATTAAAACTCCTAAGTTTTAGCGTTCCTGTTTAAAATTCTTAATTAACTTTCGTCACTTTCCCGTTAATGGTTCATGTATTTATATTGCTGTTGATGAGAGGAGGTTATTTGTTTCTGTAGAAGAGTTCATATTTTCATTCTCCAAAGTTTCTCTGATTAGTACTTTCTATGATAAAGTGAACTTTACTGGGACAGTGAATTTCGTGCAACTGCCTTCCCAGATAGCTATGTTTGCTGCAAGGTTTCAAGCGAAAAAAAATCTAAGACTTTATTGCTAATTTGATTTTTTGGTATTAGATTGCTTGGCACTTGTTCATTATTATTATCAGTATTACTAGCTAAACTGCAACCATAGTTGGAAAAGCAAGATTCTCTAAGGCAAAGGGCTCCAACAGGGAAAATAGCCCAATGAGGAAAGGAAATAAGGAAACAGAATTGTGTGTGCCTGAGTGTACACAGGCTATGTACTACCCAAGACAATAGAGAACAATGGTTCGACTTCAGTGTCCATCTCCTAGAAGAGCTGCTTACCATAGCCAAATATTTCTGCCCTAACCAAGAAGAAATTAGTCACTGAACAATAGTTGCAGTGCAGTACTTAACGTGTTTTTTGCTCAAGAGCATTTCTTTTAGGGGTCATGTTATTCAAGAGTTCTAAGGGGTCTGGTTGATCCACCACTCAGTTGCACTACCTGGTGTGACCTCCAAGGAGTTCCAAGGGGCCTGCTGTGACCTCCAAGAAGTTCAAGGGGCCTGCTGTGAGCTCAGCTCCTAATGGGACCTTTCGAAATTTGGTCAGTGTACGGCTATGTCCTAGAGGGCTTAAATATCTCAAAAAAATCAGTTGGGCGAGGCAACAGTTTAATTTTGGGGATTATCTCTATAAGCTTGACCTCTTGAAGTGTACAACTGTTTGGTACTTTGTGGGGCAAATTCTCATAATCTTGTGCATTATTGTAGCCGGATGTCCTTTTAAATTCTGTTTCATAATCTTTGGAGTGGCTTTCTAATAGAATTAATGCTGAAATAATCTTTCTTTGCATGGATTCATAATCGAATGTTTTAGAACTTTAGAAGACTACTGTTACCTGACGCCATGGAGAAGGACAGTGTTATGAAATAAAGAAGACATAATAAAGATCATTTTGACATATACAGCCCGTTCAGCCGCATCTTTTCTGGAAACAGAAAATGTTTTTCAGTGAGAAAAAAAAATATGTTCACAGGAAACAAAAAAAAGTTTTCACAGGAAACAAAAAAAAAGTTTTCACAGGAAACAAAAAAGAAAGTTTTCACGGGAAACAAAAAACGTTTTTCAATGGAAACAGGAAACTTTTTCACTGGAAACAAAAAAAAAAACAAAAAACTTTTCACTGGAAACCCCCCCCTAAAAATTTTTTCACTAAGGAAAAAAACGTTTTTTCACCAGAAAAATAAAACCATTCTTCACTTGGGAAAAATACGTTTTTCACCAGAAAAAAGCTTTTTCACTAGAAACAAAAACAAACACGTTTTTCACCAGAAAAAAGCTTTTTCACTAGAAACAAAAACAAAAACGTTTTTCACCAGAAAAAAGCTTTTTCACTAGAAACAAAAACAAAAACGTTTTTCACGCTCCGAGACCTCGTTCCGTATTCATGCTATCAAGATACTGAAGGGAAAGAAAGTGTTAGGTATTTTGGAATGAATGAGAAGGGAAGGGGGATTGTCTTGTCTTTGAGCTGCCTCCATAGCTTTCATTACACACTCCGTTAACAACTGAATACAGTTGAGGGGCTGTTTTTTTTCGTTTTGTTTTCTTTGTTCTCGTGTGTAAGGAAGGAAGCAAGGGCATGGGAAACGAAATAGGATTAGGTTACATGTTAAATTGCTTGAATAAGTTCACCAGGGCTCTTATCTGGAGAGAGAGAGAGAGAGAGAGAGAGAGAGAGAGAGAGAGAGAGAGAGAGAGAGAATTTTTTTGAGGTTATCATTCATATTTTCCTCTATAATGCTCTATCTTCAATTCTCCCCTTAGCCTTTCTCTTCTTTCTATACTAAGTCCGATGTGGCGGCAAATAGTAATAATAACTAGAGGGGCCCTCATTAGAGCGCTGACCTCCGCCGCGGCAGCTTATTTCTCGACTTATGGTCGACCTTCACCTTGACCTTTGACCTTAACATGTATTAATTGGCGTGGGTTTACATACACTCAAATATGAACCAAGCTTGAAGTTTCTGTGACAACGATGTTCAAAATTACGGCTGATTTCATGAATTGCATATTTTGCTTGACCTTGACCTTCCAAAATTTAATAATTTCCAGCTTTTTACATGACAGTTAATCTCTGCTAGTTTCATTACGATTAGAACTGTGGCTAGGAAGCTGTTCACAAACAAACACACACACAAACAGGTGGTAAAGCATAACCTCCTTCATGATTCTTAAGAAGAAGAAATCTCGATAATCCTAAAAAATGTTGCATATTTTTTCTCAAATTTTTGTGCTGTAGCTGTTGTAAATGGTAATTAATATATTCATTATTTTTAGATTGAGTCCATTACAAATGTACTTGATGGAAATAAATTTAATTTTGGTAAATATTTATTTACATAATATTATATACATTTCAACTGATTTTAACCTATTGTTCAAGTTTTGTATTTTGAACTTTTTGCATGGAAGATTACCAAATGACCTTTAATTTTACTTAAACATTAGTAGACCGCCTTGAAAACTAGTTTTAAAGTGACCAATAGAAAATATGATAAGTACAAACCTGGTCAGGAGGAGTTTCACTTCTGATGTTTATTATGACAATTGATACTGAAAATATGGGATGGGTAACAATATTGCATACTAGCGTACGCGACACGTCAAGAATGACAGGTAAATATTTACATAGATATGCACACACACACTGTACCTCTCAGGATATCCACTTTCACCAGGGTATGACTACTACCTCTCCCCCATTACTGAGGGATGGGGGAGAGAATGAGTAGTTTTATGTTTGGCAATGCTACTAAGCGTGACTGGAAAGAAAGAAGAAGGATATATATATATATATATATATATAGGCCACACATGGTTTTTAATATATAGAGTAGATTCCATGTAATATTTCTCTCTCTCTCTCTCTCTCTCTCTCTCTCTCTCTCTCTCTCCCCTTTTGATGGAGTAGTTAAGAAAATCATTAAATGTTCACAAAGCCATAGAAATATTTAGTTACCGACCGACTCTGGAAACAATTTATTACATATATCCTACCCTTTCCCTTTCCTTTATATCTCTTTCCAATATTTGAACAAATAAAAGAAAAGGAGTTTGAAATTGCTAGAGGAGGGAAATGTAAAATAGATTTACTCGTTTGTGGATTCACATGTTGATAGTTTCAGCGATATCCTTTTTTTATAAGTTGACCTAATATTTTTAGGGTTTAATGGATGCACCATTATCATCATCATCATCATCGTCATCGTCATCGTCATCGTCATCGTCATCATCATCATCATCATCATCATCCGTTACTAGTCCACTGCAGAACAAAGGCCTTTGTCATGTCACAGCTGGAATAAAACTACTAAAGTACTGTGTAGTATTGAGCCTCATGATGTAGAAGGCCAGACTATTAGAGTTAACTGCATGCCTAGTATTACGAACAGGATGGAACTGTTCAGGAAGATCTGAATGTAAAGGATGATCAGAATT
>NC_090746.1:113284919-113287419 GCF_036898095.1 Palaemon carinicauda | reverse complement strand
TCTGGCCCTTCTTGGTCCTAGCTTGGATGGAGAGGGGCCTTGGGTGCTAATCATATGTGTATATGTCAGTCCTCTAGGGTTTTTGTCCTCGATAGGCATTGTCACTGTCCCTTGCCCCTGCCATTCATGAGTGACCTTTAAACTTTTAATATGGCTGAGGACTATGAAGCGTGAAGTAGGTTATGATGAATGGAGGAAATATTGAATTAAAACCTCAAGATAGAGACGACTGGGGAACTCTTAACCGAGGCCATTTGCGTCAATAGGCGTAAAAGGAGATGATGAAATCCTTACGAATTTTCTTTTGCACTAGTCTTTATTGAAGGAATCGGCCAGTTTCAAATCAGAAAAATCCTTAATCCTTAAATGAAATGTGTTAGTTATTTCCTTTTGGAGTTCGCAAAGGTTTAAGTTGCAGCTTTATTTTTGCATTGGCGAAAAGTTTCCTTGATAATAAATAGTAATATATCTAATAATGATAATAGCTTTGATAATTTTATAAATAGTAATTCAATTTTGAATATAATAATTTGATTATTTTTATAATTAAAAAAGTAACGATTTTGATCATTTGAAATATGATAATTTTAATGCTCCTGAAAATAATACTTTTAAGATTTTTTAGGGAAGAACTTTAAAAAACATTCGGTAGCTAAAATTCTCTCTCTCTCTCTCTCTCTCTCTCTCTCTCTCTCTCTCTCTCAGATATGCATGGTGAAACCTCTGTTAGGTGACCATTGGTGGCAAAGTTCGCTGGAGCTATTTTTTCATAAAATGTTAATATAATTAAAACTTGGATGATGTCACCGTGAAAAATACGTTTTGATATCATATGATTTAGCTGTTTTTGGAAAACGGTATTATTTTCATAATTTCAATTATAATTATCTCTATAAAATCATGCAAATACCTGGTATAATTTTGATTTGAAGCCATGGCAGTTTGGAATACGAGTTAATTTCACAGTAAAATGTCCATTATAAAAACGAATGAGCCGTATAGTAATTAGAAGCATTAATTAAAACGGTGTTTTCACCATCACAATTCACGTGGCAATTAGGAACCCAATTTGTAGGTAATGGAAAGAATGAGTAAACATATGGAATGATCTGTTTATTCCCCTGCATTATCCGCTAACCAAAATACCATCGCACTTAATGGAAACTTGCTTTCTAATTAGGATAAAGAAGTCGGTAATAACATCCATGTAACTCTTGATGATGCTGAGCTTTGGAGATGAACAAAAACTTGAACAAAAACTCGCCAGACGAATGGCAGATGAGCTTGGGTAATTAAACGTTTTGCGCAATTTCCCTGTTTGAGAAAACGTTTAGGATGAGCTTTGTTTCTGCTTTTTTGTTAACAACATGAAGAGTTTGAGTGAAAGTATTGGCATGCTAGAATCATTGTTCATTATCAGAGCACTTATTATTATTATTATTATTATTATTATTATTATTATTATTATTATTATTATTATTATTATATTATTATTATTATTATTATTTTACAGGGACTGGAGGTTTATAGTGTGGAGTTCAGGATTGCATCCATCCTATTATTATTATTATTATTATTATTATTATTATTATTATTATTATTATTATTATTATTATTATTATTTTACAGGGACTGGAGGTTTATAGTGTGGAGTTCAGGATTGCATCCATCCTATTATTATTATTATTATTATTATTATTATTATTATTTTTATTATTATTATTATTATTATTATTATTATTATTATTATTATTATTATTATACTAAAGAGATTCAATTACATTATAAATAGAAGTATGGGATTGGATAGACAGTAGAAAAGTAGATAATCTCTTACGTTGTTTTTGTTGTTGTTGTTGCTGTTACAAGTCAAGCTGCAACCCGAAGATGTTGAACAGAATGTTACAGGGAAAACAACCAGTGCGGTAACGAAACAGAAAAGATAGGACTGAATTATGAAATGGAAATTACAGAACATGAAACAAATTAAGATATTTAAAAAAAATAAACAAAATACAGATGAACAATGAAACGGGATTTGTCTTCCCTATACAAAAATATCCTGATTAAAAAAAAAAAAAAAAAAAAATAGCATCAATTTTAAGTTTCAGAAATTCCACTACTTGGGTTCAGTACATAGAAATGAAGATTGCATTACACTTTTATGTTTGCTTTTATTAAACAGATCCAAGATTTTCAGTTTGGTTATTGCATTGGAGAGAGAGAGAGAGAGAGAGAGAGAGAGAGAGAGAGAGAGACTTATCTGAGATTTTGTTAACGGCCTCTTTCGTCTAGAGGTCTTTATAAAAATAAGAGAGAGAGAGAGAGAGAGAGAGAGAGAGAGAGAGAGAGACTTATCTGAGATTTTGTTAACGGCCTCTTTCGTCTAAAGGTCTTTAGAAATAAGAATTTAGATTTTTTGTTAACATATAATTGTTTCTCAAAGAAATATGATAAATTATCTATATTTTTCCTTCATGCATAATTTAAACGCCTTTAC
>NC_090746.1:113264723-113282223 GCF_036898095.1 Palaemon carinicauda | reverse complement strand
TTACAATTGAAAAGTAAAGGGTAAAAGTTTCTTAAAATTTTAGAGAAAGCCATTATCATCTCCGCCTATTAACGCAAAGGGCCTTAGAGAAAGTATAAAGAATATTTTCAAACATTAAATTTCTATTATGTTTGCCAGTAAGATTTTTTTTTCGAAATCCATTAAGTTTATGTACAGTTGGACGCAGGAATTTTTGGTACACCTCGCTCTTAGAAAGTGCACGCAACTACACCTTTACTGCACGGTGATTTTCCGTGTTTAGCCATGCCTACCACTTATGTCCTCTCTCCCTAATTATCACTTTGGTCACTCACCACGAAGTATGGGTGTGACAGGGTGTACTTCTTGGAAAGGTATGCAAGGGACTCCTGTGTCCAACTGTACATATTTACGTCAACAATAACCGCCTCTATGTTTGTGGAATAATCATCAATATGAATATATGTTTTTTTTTTTTAATCTTGGTAGCAAATAAATGAAAATTCCTTTTAGAGAGGTACTCAAAATATGTACGCGGTAAAATTTCAGATTTCGGAAACACTGTTGCCTGCTAAGTGATTTCTTGACGGTTGTTCGATATGTTTCATATGCATGAGGGGGGGGGAGAGAGAGAGAGAGAGAGAGAGAGAGAGGAGAGAGAGAGAGAGAGGGTGGGGGGGGGGGGGGGGTTGAGGCCTGGTGCGGGGCTGGGGTGGCAACGATGAGGAATAAGAATTGAAGAAGCTTGGAGGATGATATACTTGATGCGTGAATACGACGTCATGATTATTCCGAGGATTTTGTATTTTCCCTTTCCTGTTAGAGGAGTAGATACCTCTGTATTTATTTTTTTTAATCTTCCTTTGTGTGTGTGTGAGAGAGAGAGAGAGAGAGAGAGAGAGAGAGAGAGAGAGAGAGAGACTTCATTGCATATGATAGATGAAATGGAACTCACTTAAAGAATGCAGTGATGGGGCTGTTCGTATTGAGTGAATTTTGGCTTGAATGTCTACTATATAGATGAAATTTACATTTGTGAAACACATTCTGTCTGTTTCTTCTTCAGTTGCAAAAAAAAAACGGCTTATTGAGAAAGTCTTTTCAGATTTTTCGGCGATCAATATATTGTGAAGTAATTTTTTAATTCATTCATTTTGCCATATTTCGAGTATTGCTCTCCCGTCTAGTTTTCAGCTGCTGAATCTCATGTTGGTCAAAAATTTTGCGATCTGTTAAATTACTTATCTCTTATCAAGATATTAATCACTGGCAATATCGTTTAGTTAGTTCATTATGTTTGCTGCATGTGATTTTTCATAATTTTGACCATATTTTGCATTAATATCTTTCATGACTGTATCATTCTGTATAGTACTATGTATGCAGTTAATCCTAACAGTCATGCCTTCTCCATCATAAGTTTCAATACTAGACAGTATTCTAGAAGTTTTATTCCAGCTGTGGCCAGATTTTGGAGTGATCTTCCGAATCAAGCAGTTGGATTGGTGGAACTTCAGAAGTTCAAACTTGCAGCGAATGTTTTTTTTTGAGCAGGTTGACATAAGGGTCTATTCATAGTTTAAATATATTAGATCTGCTTAAACGTTGTTACCGATCTTAAGATATTTTACATTCATTATTCATTACTTCTCATGTAGTTTATTTGTTTTCTTATTTCCAATCCTCACTGAGCTATTTTCCCTGTTGGAGCCCTTGGGCTTATAGCATCCTGCCTTTCTAGCTAGGGTTGGTGCTTTGCTATTGATAATGATAATCGGGAATTTTCCCCTTGGACGTGCAGCTTTCGGTTTTTCTAACTAGGGTTGTAACTTAGCTAGTAATAATAATAATTAATAATTTTCCCCTTGGACGTGTAACTTCCTGGTTTTTTTAACTAGGGTTGTAGCTTAGCTAGTAATAATAATAATTAATATTTTTCCCCTTGGACGTGTATCATCCTGGTTTTTTAACTAGATTTGTAACTTGGCTAGTAAAAATGATCATTAATTTTCCCATTTGACGTGTAGTATCCTGGTTTTCTAACTATGGTTTTACGTTAGCTAGTAATAAAAATGATCATCATTATCATCTCCTCCTACGCCTATTGACGCAAAGGGCCTTTTCTACTGGGGCGTGTAGCACCCTGTTTAATCAATTAGGGTTATTGCTTAGCCAGTAGTAATAATTATAATAAGAAAATTCCTACAAAAACCTTATACTTGAAGTTTTTAGAGAGAGGAATCGAGTTTATGAATGTCCAAAGAACTCGCCATGCAATTACTTGTGCAGAATTCTATTTTTCGTATTAGTCTGATTTACCTTTGATTATCTCCTAGTTCGGTAGAACACCAAATATCCTTTCTACCATAATAAGTGTAACCGAGGCTTTTCCATCTAAGAGATGAACTATCAAAGCTTTTTGATAATACACATGTTAAAGCTTTTCATTTGGTGAATTTGATCTATGCTTGAGATGGAAATATAAGGGCTAAAAACTTGCTGATTCCTTTTGATATCAAGTTGTAAATTTGAATCTGAGGTTTGTTTGCGAAGCTGGTCCTTTCGACCGTCCGATTTCTAAATATAAATAAAACATATAATTTGCGTATTTATTCGAAATCTTGTTGAAATACATTAATGAGACTTAAAACAGTACCGTGTAATAGAGAGTAGTTTGATAAGCCCTCTTCTGATGTGGAAGCTCGCTTGAATATTCTTACCAGCGTTGAGCGGTACTGGCTGAGCTAATTAAATGAGGCTTAGTCCTACTTCCAACATGTTTTCAAGAGAAGGGTGTGTAAATCCCGAGCGGTTATTTCTAGGAAGGCAAAGCGAGAAGAGAGAGAGAGAGAGAGGAGAGAGAGAAGAGAGAGAGAGAGAGAGAGAGAGAGAGAGAGAGGCGTAATATTTTGTAATCTATTGGAACCAGTATAGCATATTGATAATATGTGTAGTTGTAGGTAGATATTACAAGCTCATGGAAAATAGATCTGAAGTTTAGACGGATTGACGGAATTGGTGAATAGAATTGTAAAGAAGAAAGAATAGCAAAGTATTACTGTTTTAAAACATGCATTTCTTAAGAATTTTACAAATAGCCATACTCAAAATTTCATTAAAATACGAAATACTATTTTTTTTTACATATCGAAAGTACACTTAACAATGTTTTTGATTTATTGAGTTAGTTGTAATGACTTATAATGTTTTCATTTTATCATACCTGAAAGAAAATACTTTTGTTGTCATTAATTTTCCTGAATTGCAATACCGTCCTTTGCAGCACAATTCTGATAACTTACAAGAATTTGTATTCCTTTGGAAAATTTATTGGAATTCTTCTAATTTGTTTTGTTTGTTCAGTATTTAGGTCATATTCTTAGCGGAGATTTCAGATATTGGGAATCATGTTCTCTTTTATCATCAGTTACATTTATTTTTCGAAATCGTTTTATAGTATCTCCCCATATGATAAAGAGCAAGTATCTGGCTAATATATATATATATATATATATATATATATATATATATATATATATATATATATATATATATATATCTGGTAACTCGCTCAGCTCTCCCCGTCCCTGGTTTTTGCGGGAGAGGGAGTAATCAATACCTTGGTGAGAGGTGTGTGCGCATATCTGTCTAAATATTTAGCCGTTTTGACGGGTCGCGCACACTAGTTTCCTATATCGAAGGAAAATCTGAAATTTTCAGAATTTCGATTAGTACCTCTTTTAATAGCTGAAGGATATTAACCTCAGAAGCATGAGTAATATATTTACTTTATATTGTCTAAAATCGTTTTCTCAGAGTCAGTAAGTTGATGTTTTTTTTTCTGAAGTAGATGGCATACTTTATCAGAATATTGTATTTTTGAGATATCATTTGTCCCCAGACACAGAATTATGACATTTGAATTATGATTGATAGATCTAATTGTTCTAGAAAGAAGTATATTTTTATGTTGACCAGGCTGACATGAGTCTTTTTATTGTTTATATATGACATATCTTTTTTTGACGTTATTAATAGTTTATATAGGACTTATCTGTTTTGACGTTGTTACTGTTTTTGGAATGATATATTGTTTAATTTATTCTCATCATTTATTTATTTCCTTATTTCCTTTCCTCACTGAGCTATTTTTCCCTGGTGGAGCCCTTGGGCTTATAGCATCTTGCTTTTCCAACTAGGATTGTAGCTTGGCTAGTAATAATAATAATAATATAAATTCTTATTTTGAATAATATTACCCACCAAGAATCATTGTACTGCTTTGGAAACTTCAAAAAAACACTTGTCCGTATCAAGTTTTTAATATTGATATGATTGAATGATTATTTATTAGTGAAAGGCATACCAAGTGGGAATTCAGATACAAGTAAATATTTTTTTTTTTCGTTATATTTTCAAGAGATTCTAAAAGTGATCATTAATTTTAAGAAACATTACTTTTGCCTTTTCATGTAGATTGCATACAGTAAATTCAAATTAAACATCAATCTGTTAAGTAGTTGGTATAAACTTATCATTGCCAAATGTTGTATATATTCATAAGAAATTTAATAAAAAACTTATCCTTGATTTTAAGAAATTGTGCTTTTGCCTTTTATGCAATATTGCTTTTATTGTTTTACGTTTTTCTCCGCCCTTTATAATTCCAAGAATTTTACCCCTTTAGATTTAGAAGTTTTTAGTTAGATATGTTAGTTTTATGGTTATTTATAGTATACTATATATATATATATATATATATATATATATATACACACACATAGAGTATATATATATATATATATATATATATATATATATATATACACACACATAGTGTATATATATATAATATATATATATATATACACACATAGTGTATATATATAGTGTGTATATATCGGGTGTGTGTATATATTTATATATATAGTGTATATATACTGTATATATATATATATATATATATATATATATATATATATATATATACATATATATATATATATATATATATATATATATATATATATATATATTAGAATATCCGATTATACAACCCTTTGAATGTTCAATATTCCTTGTGTAAGGTTTAATGTAATTTGTTTCTATCAAGTTGTATGTGTAACATAGTTGTGGTGTTACGTATGGTCTGTAAGGAAGGCGTTATATATGTTTTAGAGGTAGTAAAGAGTTTTTTATGTTATAAAGATGGGTTATGTAAGGTAGATAGGTAAAGGGCCATGTATGTTGCTTTATCAAGGTGTTACGTATTTTTCATTATATGTTTTAAAATCCTGGAGAACCATAGAAGGAAATATTTGGAGGAACGAGATCAAAATTGTGCATATATGAGAAATACGATAGAAATAAGGATTGAATATGTCGTATTTTTGTAGAAATAAAAATAGAATATTTAGTAATATTTATACAGTAAATAGGATTAGGTATTGAATATTTAGTAATTTTTATACAGTAAATAAGGATTAGGTATTTATGTTTTTTATATAACGGTCGAACTTTCTTCCAAACCTACATTTTTTACAGCAACGGTTGTAAACAAACGCAAAAGAAAGGAGGGGGAATTTCTTAAACGAGCGATTTTGTGTTAAAACACTTCGGGAAAAGTTTTGACTGATGGGAAGCAAGGGGCGGAAAATGGACGTCTGGGAGAGGTGTCATAGGATATGAGAAAACTTTGGCATTAGAGGAAAAAGGTCGGAGGAGAAGGCAAAAATGCTTCACGCAGAGTAGGTTACTCGGTTTTCGTCTGAATGTAAAGGAAGATTTGCTTGAGGGTACACTCGGGAACCACTATTCCATCTAATCTCTCTTCTTGTTTTGATAAAGTGTATATAGTTTATATAGGAAAATTATTTTTTAATGTTACTGTTCCTAATATATTTTTCCTGGTTTCCTTTCCTCACGGAGCTATTTTCCTGTTGGGGCCTCTGGGCTTGTAGCCTCTTGCTTTTCCAAGTAGGGTTGTAGCTTAGCAAGTAATAATGATAATAATAATAATAATAATAATAATAATAATAATAATAATAATTATCTGGGAATATTTTTACCCTTTCCTTATTAGTATAACGATGAATTATTCTCCTATCACATAAAGATGCAGACTGATATGTCTCTTTTCATAGTTTATATTTGAAGGATCTATTTTAATGTTTTTAGTGTCTTTAAGATATTTCTTTTAATTATACATTACTTCTCATGTAGTTTATTTATTTCCTTATTTCCTTTCCGCCCTGGGCTATTTTTCCTTATTGGAGCCATTGGGCTTATAGCATCCTGCTTTTCCAACTAGAGTTGTACCTTAGCTAGTAATGATATTAATAATAATAACAATAATGGTACAGAGAATGGCTTACTTTTTTATGAAGTAATTAGCTTTTATTGCTTAGAATTATTTATCTACGAAAATTCAAAGAAAAAAAATTAATTAGTGAAACGCCGCAAATAAACAATTTCTTTCATTCTTACTTATTCTGATAGATTCACCCTTTAACAATCTCCCCGCAAGGAATAACTTTGCCTTGGCATGAAGTAGAGATGCCCTTGTCCTCCATTCTTCCAAATACTTAGAAAATTCCTGGTCAATCGTTTTTTCTTGAGAACGATGTTTAACTGGGAGAAAGAATTTATTTCCCAATGTTTACCATTTTTCTTCCATTTTCTTCCTTACAAGAAATGTTTTACCATATTTAGTGAACGATGAAGCTTCCCTTGACTGATAGCAGAGTAATTTTAGGACATGTTAAAAAAGGCCTGACTTACAGGTGATTAGATTTTGGTCATCAATGATTTTTATTATACAATAAAGAGATTAACAAATGAAAAGGGGAAAGTTTTGACCGTAGACTTTAGTAAACTATTAGCACTTCATTGGTAGAAGTCTGGAATTCTCTTAAGAGTTCTTTTTACTTGTTACTTTTAGAATAGAAATTTAAGTATTACACCTCTTGGAGAGAGAGAGAGAGAGAGAGAGAGAGAGAGAGAGAGAGAGAGAGAGAGAGAGAAGAGAGAGAGAGAGAGAGAGTGCTCTTTTTACTTGTTACTTTTTTAACAGAAATTTAAGTATTACACCTTGGAGAGAGAGAGAGAGAGAGAGAGAGAGAGAGAGACTAGTGTAACAAACCAGACGGTAGTAGAGCCACACAATGCGTAAAGGGTCTTTCCCTCTGAAAACGCTCTAGTTGATGTATAAAAGAAGATTAAGACCAAAACACTGAAGTCAAAGAGAGAGAGAGAGAGAGAGAGAGAGAGAGAGAGAGAGAGAGAGAGAGAGAGAGAGAGAGAGAGAGAGAGAGAGAGAGAGAGAGAGAGAGTCCTTCTCTCCCAAAATGAATGATACTAGTCTAATAAAAGGAAGCTGCAGAAGACGCTCAGAAGAAGTTATTATCCAGAGAATGAGGTAAAAGAACAGCAAGAAAAGAAATGGATATTTTGCCATTACCTGTTAATGAGCGAAGACCCTCGACGTAATTCCTGGCTTTGAAAAGAAGCAGGGTTAGGAGGTGGATGTTAGTCATCCAAAATTTGGATTCCAAATGGATATTTGATGAGGTTGTGGCAGACCGTTGGAAACTTTCCTGCCTATAGACCATTTCTTTTAGCGAGGCATATTTGCACCGACTCGCAGCGGTGCCCTTTTAGCTCGGAAAAGTTTCCTGATCACTGATTGGTTGGACAAGATAATTCTAACCAATCAGCGACCAGGAAACTTTTCCGAGCTAAAAGGGCACCGTTGCGAGTCGGTGCAAATATGACTCGCTAAAAGAAATGGACTAGAGTGAAATGCTGGACTGGGATTTGAGACCTGCTCAAGTTCGATCATTTCTTGTTGTGTCTGCAACCTCACCGTCTTTGTGAGCTAAGGATGATGGTTTTAGAGGAGCATATAGATCTACCTGCCGAGTCATCAGCAGCCATTACCTGGCCCTAGCTTGGGTGGAGAGGGGTTTGGTGCTGATCATATGTATATATCATCAGTTTCTATGGCATTGTCACTGTCCCTTTCCTTTGCCATTCATTATGGACCATTAAACCTTTAACCTAGGAATGCGGGTGTTGCATAAAATAGTAATATTGCGAATACGAAATTATTTATGGATAATTTTACTTAATAATGAAGATGTTTCTTTGGTTTTGGGGAAAATATGTGAAAATAGTCGATGTTCCTAAGAATTAAGGATAACTAATTTGCATATTATTGAAGTATTATTTCTGTCAAGCTCTTTTACCATTAAAATAACTTAGCTCCAGTATAATATTCACCTTTATTTAGACTCCTGTTTAAGGTAAATAGCCCTGGTTGGAGTAAATTTCATTATACTCTAGTATCGTGAATAAATAGTCTCTTAATTGGCGTAATTTTTATTCAGAAGGAAAACGTAATGGAATGGGGTGTTTCCTCCGATGAGGGTTTTCTTGACTATCTTAGCAGATTTAAGAATCTATAATGTGCTTGATTACAGGACGTGATTTAGCAACGCTTAGCGTATGATTGCCCGATATTTAGTTCCCTTATTACTTTATATAATGCTTTTTGGTTTTATTTTATATCTTTGATTAAATGCAAGGTAGTTTATAATAATAATAACAATAATAATAATAATATTAATATATATATATATATATATATATATATATATATATATATATATATATATATATATATATATATATATATATATATATATATATATATATACTAACAGTGATGTTAGACATTAGTGTTGCACAGCACCTGGAATTTTAACATGAAATATTCCGTTCACTGTTTATTTCACTTTCGCCAAATAAACGCTTTCTTAATTAATTCCAGTCGGAACTCCTTGTGAGTGTATAATATACAGTATATATATATATATATATATATATATATATATATATATATGTATGTATGTATATATATGTATATATATACACATATATATACATACATATATATATATATATATATATATATATATTATATATATATATATATATTTACATACATATATATACATATATATATATATATATATATATATATATATACAAATACACACATATATATACATATACATACGCGTGTGTTTTTCTATGTAGATATACATTTATGTATACACTCAAATGATGATAAAAAACAGTAAAGTCTCATCCCTGCTGCCGTTCTGAGCTTCATGTCAGCTAAGTAAGAAACACGAAGGGTGAAATGATATACCGTAAGTAATTGCCTCATTATGAATCCCGATGAAGAAGGCGTCGCTGCCGCCCTCGTCTTAATTGAAAATGAGAAGAGAGAGAGAGAGAGAGAGAGAGAGAGAGAGAGAGAGAGAGAGAGAGAGAGAGAGAGAGAGAGAGAGAGAGAAGTATTCTTTCTACAGAAACCTACAACACCTGGGTTTTCCTTGACGTGGTATTACATTTCTTCCTTTTTCGAGTAGCCCACCTGCTATCATCAGTGAGCATCTTGTGTTTGTTTAATCCACTTGTTTACTTTGAGCGTAAATGCGTATAGCAATTCGCTCTCGAGCGAAATCTTCGAGTGAGGAGACGCGTATTTGTGTTTGTGTTTGTCTGTCTGTGTAGTGGAGAGGGAGACGGGTATGTGAAATCGCCGTACGCTTTTGCTTTCAGTACAAATTTGAAATAATACGTGTATCAATATGCAAGCAAGCGACAGTTGTTCCCATCCATGCGTATGCATACGGTATTTTATATTCAGTTCAAACTGGCGGTGGAATGTATTTCATTTGCAAACAAATTATGATTCATATTCTTTGTTCAGAAGTGATATTGTATATGCAAGAGAAGTGGTGTTTTAGATTTTAAATGCAAAACAAGCGTTATTTCATGATTAATGTGTATGCATACTATATTTGGTGAGTAAGTATGTGATATTTCTAGTTGATGTATGACCTTATTATATTTCATATTAGATTTGTAAGTAGGAAATATTTAGACACGTAAAAGTTTAACGTTATCCAAATAATAATTTGTTTTGCATGTGCAGAAAGACAATAATTTATGTGTGAAATATATATTTTTTGTTGTTTAATGAACTTTCTATAGTGATTCCCCTAAAACAAGGATATTTACTAAAAACAGAAACACTTCCTCTCTAAAAGCAAGTTTTACTTTATTTCTAAACCTGCTTCCTTTTTAATGACTGATAACATAAGTTAGAGTAATGGCTCTCCTATTTGTATAAACTTATGTGATAAAGATTCTTTTTTATAGAGATAATCTTAAGATGTACGTTTTGAAGATATACATGGTAAATTAAATGGCCAAATAGCTAGGTTGATGAAATGAGGTATATTAAATAGAAGTAGATTACTTGATTAACTTTGGCAGGAAATTTTAGATAATTTAGGAAATCTGAAAAAAGATTTACATAACACTGAATGATAATCGGAACTTGAAAGGATATCGGTAAAATTCAAATATATATATATATATATATATATATATATATATATATATATATATTATATATATATATATATATATATATATATATATATATATATATATATATATATATATATATATATATATATACAGGATATATATATGGAACAGGCAACTTAAAGATATAGGGAATTTGAAGTATAGGATACTTTAAAGAATAAAGGTGACTTATAAGAACATAGGGTATTTAAAAGAATATTGGGTACATAAAAGAATATAGGGAACCTGAAAGAATATAGGAAATCTAGAAATATTATACTGAACCTAAAAGATTATGGGAACATTTGACAGTGGACCATGGCAACGTATCTGTTAGGCTCTAACAGAGGTGAGGTGAATGTAAGTGATGTTTATTCAACAGATCACGAGCATATATACAAACAGTTGAGAGCAACAATGTCACTAAGATCCGAACTATGAAACATGCAATGGCAAGCTTAAACAGGTTTTCATATCATGCCGGAGGGAGAGAGCGAGAGATAAAAAAAAAAAAAAACAGCAATAGCATTACAGTGTATGATCGTGTATGAAAAACGTTCATTATAGGACGAAGTAATTAAATTCCGGAAATAGGTCAGTCGGCTGTTCAGTATCGCTTGATTATTTTGTAAAAACCGATTCCTTTACCTGGATTCGGTTATTCATATTCGTTAAGTCTTTGGAAATCGTTTATGAGGCTTGTAAACTCGTGAAGAATTTGCAGGGATGGACATTATTAGTTTTTCATCCCGCTAACTTCATGCATTAATCGATGATAATGTTCTTTGAATATTCAACATGTTCGATTTCATTTTCAATTATACCGAGGCTTCCTGCATTGCAATGCCCTTTTTTCAAAATCATCTCCTCTCTCTCGCAGAGCAACATTACAGACATGCTCCTGAAATAAGTTTTGATTTTGCTTAATGATAATTTTCTATCCGAATACAATGATTTAGTGACGTTGCCTTCTTTCCTGGGGCGTATTTATTACATTAAACAGCTTGATAGAACTTTATGATCTCTTCTGTATAATAAAGAGCAAGTGTCTGGCCTTATATAATAATATAAATATTTACATTTTTTTGGTCACGCCAGCTCTCCTGGCCATCGGGTAGGGGGAGAGGGAGTAGAGATACCCTGGTGAGGAGGGATGTGTGTGCATATCTATCTGCATATCTATCTGCGACCCGTCAAAAATGACTGCTAAATAGCAGTCATTTTTGACGGGTCGCGTACACTAGTATTTATATATATTCTCTCTTTCGAATACTTCCATTCAAGTAAAAATCATCCTTCCAGGTTTTTAATTTCTTACTTTACTAGCTTCTATAAACTTAATCATTATTATTTTCTACCTTATATTTCTTCGTAAATGATTAATCTATAGCTTATACGTAATTAAGATTATTTAATAAAGAACCTGTAATCCTTGCAAACTTCCACATTATTGTTAATTAATCTGTGGCTCATGCTAAATTACAAATTTTTGTTGATTAAACTGTGGTTCATACAGAGTTGCACTTGGTAATTAACATACTGGTCATACGAAATTAGCAGATTTATAAACGTGACATGCAACTCTTATTAGTTCCACTGATTTGTTATTTATGAGTCGGTTACACCAGTTTTGAAGTATTTCAGATATCTATGTTCTGCTGCCTGCGACTCTTACTAGTTCCACTGATTTGTTATTTATGAGTCTGTTACACCAGTTTTGAAGGATTTCAGATATCTATGTTGTGCTGCCTGCAACTCTTACTAGGTCCACTGATTTGTTGTTTATGAGTCAGTTACACCTGGTTTGAAGTATTTCAGATATCTATTTTGTGCTGCCTGCAACTCTTACTAGGTCCACTGATTTGTTATTTATGAGTTAGTTACACCAGTTTTGAAGGATTTCCGATATCTATGTTCTGCTGCCTGTGACTCTTACTAGTTCCACTGATTTGTTATTTATGAGTCAGTAACACCAGTTATGAAGGATTTCAGATATCTATGTTCTGCTGCCTGTGACTCTTACTAGTTTTACTGATTTGTCATTTATGAGTCAGTTACACCTGGTTTTAAGTATTTCAGATATCTGTGTTCTGCTGCCTGCAACTCTTACTAGTTCCACTGATTTGTTTTTTTATGAGTCAGTTACACCAGTTTTGAAGGATTTCTGATATCTATGCTTTGCTGCCTGCAACTCTTACTAGTTCCACTGACTTGTTATTTATGAGTCAGTTACACCAGTTTTGAAGGATTTCTGATATCTATGCTTTGCTGCCTGCAACTCTTACTAGTTCCACTGACTTGTTATTTATGAGTCAGTTACACCAGTTTTGAAGGATTTCAGATGTCTATGTTCTGCTGCCTGCAACTCTTACTAGTTCCCCCTGATTTGTTATTTATGAGTCAGTTACACCTGGTTTGAAGTATTCCAGATATCTATGCTCTGCTGCCTGCAACTCTTACTAGTTCCACTGATTTGTTATTTATGAGTCAGTTACACCAGTTTTGAAGGATTTCAGATGTCTATGTTCTGCTGCCTGCAACTCTTACTAGTTCCACTGATTTGTTATTTATGAGTCAGTTACACCTGGTTTGAAGTATTCCAGATATCTATGCTCTGCTGCCTGCAACTCTTACTAGTTCCACTGATTTGTTATTTATGAGTCAGTTACACCAGTTTTGAAGTATTTGAGATATCTATGCTCTGCTTATGGATTTCTTGCATTTTGTCTTCATACCACATTTACAGACATTATTATCTTCTCTCTTTGGTTTAGAAATTAATTTCATCTCTTCAATTGACTTTTTTAATCCTGTTACTTTTGTAAATTTTCTATAGTTTTCTTGAATAGAGTTGTTATCTACTGAAATTTAACTGATAGTTTCAGACAAGTGGAGTATAATTTTTGTACTTTTCAGAATAAGGGATATTTGAACTTGAATATCATGTGAACTGGAAGATAATGAATTCCGATGGTATGCAACAATTTATTATTTTGTACATTTCAGGATAAGGGATATTTGAACTTGAATATCATGTGAACTAGAAAATAATGAATTCCGGTATGCAACAATTTATTATTTCGTTCATTTCAGGATAAGGGATATTGGGACTTGAATATCATGTGAACTAGAAAATAATGAATTCCGATGGTATGCAACAATTTATCATTTCGTTCATTTCAGGATAAGGGATATTTGAACTTGAATATCATGTGAACTGGAAGATAATGAATTCTGATGGTATGCAACAATTTATTATTTTGTACATTTTAGGATAAGGGATATTAGAACTTTAATATCATGTGAACTAGAAAATAATGATTTCCAATATGCAACAATTTATTATTTTGTACATTTCAGGATAAGGGATATTCGAATTTGAATATCATGTGAACTAGAAAATAATGAATTCCGATATGCAATAATTTACTCACGATCTATTGTCTACTCTCTCCATCTTATTTCGTAATTGCAAACTTTGATTTTTTTGTCACATTTGAAAACCTAATCACTCGTCCAATCAATTTTCATAATCTTTTAGCTTCACTGGATTTGTTTCACATCCGCTTATTATTGAAATTATTATTAAAAATATTTAAATTATTATTAAAATCATTGTAATTATTATAAAGGCAGATACAAGTGTGGATTTATATTATTTTACTGTTATGATGGCATTATTTACCAGCCCCATTTCTCTTTTTTTTTTTTATCTAATCTTAATAATTTTGATAATAATGATAATAATTATTGTGATAAAAATATTAAATGTAATAATTTTGATAATAATGGTAATAATAATTTTAGTAGAAATATCAATTCTAATAATTTTGATAATAATAATTTTAATACAAGAATATGGAATGAAAACGTTAAGTACAAGAGTTGTAAGCGCTGAAGACGACTGGTCTGGAGGGATTAAGTGCTTTTCCATTTCTCTACCTTCTTTTCTTCCTCCTCCTCCTCCTCCTCCTCCTCCTCCTCCTCCTCCTTCTTCTCCTCCTCCCCCCCCCCCCCCGAGCCCCCACCACTTCTCATGTAGGTAAGATGAAGTCTGCTATGTGTTTTCAGTGAGCTGTTACAAATGTCACAACGAACTCGTACTTCTGTTTGCTAACACTGTTACATTTTTTCCTTTCTTCTAGAAAATATAACACTGCGCTGATTAAGTAAAATGTTTATTGAAAATAAAAATATCAGTAAATTTTCAACTATATAATCGTGTAAAGATTAGATTTTACTTAATATTTTTTTCATGTATCTTGCTAAGTTGTTTTTGTGTTTTAGTGAAATGTGTTAAGAAGTGTTTTGTTATGTGTTATCAACGAAAATATTGATTCAAATCAAAATTTCAATCGGCTGATTTGAAAAATAAAGTGATTTTCTTTACAATATGAATATTCTACCATGATTTGTTTTCGCCTTGTGAGAAAATTCCTAAAAGTAGGTCACATGGTATTATTTTGAATACAGTGCAAAACAATGTAATTTTAAATTAGATATAAAGTATTATGTATCGGTTCTATTGCACAAAGCAACGAAAATCCAAATAGTGTTGAAATGATGATTAGTAGACTGAGAAACCAAGACAACACTACGATGTGCTTAAGTGAAAGAGGAAAAGAAGATAGATTTCCTTAAAACTAAAGAAATTATTGTTACTAAAAATAAACAAAGCTACGAAGCTTATGGTGTTCGTCTTTTTACAGATATCTCTGATTGATATATTTTTTATAAGTCAAAAAGTCTACCTAAATCATAAGTAAAAACAGAAACATTGATATTTAACTAAAATAATCATGCCAAGAACCGCAAAAATGCAAAAATCACTGCCCTAAATAGTGATGTTGAAGATCAAAATATCTGCATATTTAAGTCTGATAAGAATAAATTATGAATTAAAAATTTTCAGGTTTATGCTTTCACGTTTTCAAATTATGAATTCGAAGAATTTATTTCAGCTGCTATTAATTAGATAAAATACTTTCTGTGTACCGAATTGTCAGAGAAGAGCCCGTGCTCTAGTTAAGCTACATCATTTTCAAAATTATGATATAATCCATGAATTAGCTAATCTAGTTGATTTGTGTATATGCACTGCAGGTTACGTCTGCTGTTTTTTCCCTTATGATAGAAGTAATGGTTTATATATATATATATATATATATATATATATATATATATATATATATATATATATATTATATATATATATATATATATATATATATATATATGTGGATATATATATATATATATATATATATATATATATATATATATATATATATATATATAAGATTCAAAAGAATACGAAATCCTCCTTATACAGGACATTGCACCGAGACACACCCCTTTCATACCACTTTCCTTTTATGACAGTTCCCAAACTATTTTAGTTGTTGGTGGACGTAACAGTTATTAAATTGGGGGAAAGTATATGAGAAAATTAAATGGAATTCGTAAGCTGTTTGTTGAGACCATTTAATATTGCAAAACTAGAGGGCTGTGCCGTAGGTATTGTACCTTATGAGTAATATCTGGTTTACTAAAGTTGACTTGTCAGAGTACTTTCCTCTCTCTCTCTCTCTCTCTCTCTCTCTCTCTCTCTCTCTCTCTCTCTCTCTCTCTCTCTCTCTCTCTCTCTCTAGAAAAATATTCACTGGTCTCTCTGTTGGAATATTAGGTTGATTTATTAAGTGTAAATGTCTTTTTTTTAAAATCATCTGAAAATGTATATTTTAATCTAAATTGAATCATGTTAGGTTCTAGGAACCCCATGACTTGCTTATTATTTATTTGTAAGGTAACACTGAAGGTATGAATTGGCTTTATTTACATAACTATTAATAGTTATCATTATAATACAATAAGTATGTTCGATTTTATATTAAAAAAAACACGTAAGGGTTAAATTGACTGTCTATTTAATGCTTGGAAAATTATATTTAATAAATGATTTTTGTTTTCCAAGTTTTACGACTGATTGATAAATTACACCATCCTGTAATTTTTGAAAAATTATTAATTATGCTTCATGACGAAAGTTTCATACCAGTATTCACGCATGAAAAATTCACAAGAAATCATTGCTCACACTTTGCTTATTTTATCTTTCATCATTATTTAAATCTTTCTCTCTCTCTCTCTCTCTCTCTCTCTCTCTCTCTCTCTCTCTCTCTCTCTCTCTCTCTCTCTTTTTTTTTTTTTTCTCTCATATATATCAACTAAAAGGGGATTCTAGCAGGTGTTCTTTGTTTCAAGGCCTGACATTTTTTGGTTGATGATTACCCTAGCATTGATCAAATCAACAGGTTAGTGTTGAAAGACTTCTCAGGATTAAACTGCGGACCTTTCAGATAAGTACTCTTTAGATGCCTAGGTAGATGGAAAGTCCAGCATACCTACGTGGATCCACACACACACACACACACATATATATATATATATATATATATATATATATATATATGTGTGTGTGTGTGTGTATGTATATAAGTATGTATTTGTGTATGTACATGTAGAATGTGTGTTTATATATATATATATATATATATATATATATATATATATATATATATATATATATATATATATATATGTGTGTGTGTGTGTGTGTGTGTGTGTGTGTGTATTTTTTCTCAGAATTCTTTATAAATGTTGACGTCAAATATTTCGAAGGTGCAGAAGAGTTTTTCAACGCTGGGTAAAGTCGTTTGTGTCCTTTGATCTTCTTAAAGTGACAGGTAATCTAATACTTTTCCTCTTTTTTCAAGTCCATCAAGAGAAGTAAAATTCAAAACGACTTCAGATTAAAGTCTTTACCACTTCTTATATTGTATACTCTCCTATGATTCCCCCCGATTGTCAGTTAGATTAAGGGACGCATATTCTTTTGGAGTGACAGATATATAAGCTTGTGTTTTTATCATCATTATCATCATCATCTCCTCCCACGCCTATTGACGCAAAGGGCCTCGGTTAGAGTTCGCCAGTCGTCTCTATCTTGAGGTTTTAAATCAATACTTCTTCATTCATCATCTCCTACTTCACGCTTCATAGTTCTCAGCCATGT
>NC_090746.1:113259723-113262223 GCF_036898095.1 Palaemon carinicauda | reverse complement strand
TTGTCTTATTACTCTAAAAGCATATATGTACATTCAGAAAATGCCAAGATAATATAGAAAAAGTTTTGTATAAAATTGTCGTTGTGAACAAGGGATCCCCCTTGTATAATAAAAAGAAAGTGTGTTACTATAATATATATATATATATATATATATATATATATATATATATATATATATATATATATATATTTATATATATATGTATATATATATTTATATATATATATATATATATATATATATATATATATATATATATATATATATATATATTCATTTATCTATTTATTTATATTTATTCTTTCCAATCACGCTGAGGGACATTTCCAAATGTATGACTACTCAGTCTCTCCCCGTCCCTCGGTTAGGGAGGAGTGCGAGACATTTTCTTTGGCAAGAGTTGTTACCCGGAGAGATACACTTGGAAACCACAATTTCCCACAAATTGACGAAATTGCCGTGTTGTAGTTAGGAAATTGGAAAGGGATGGGAAGGGTTTAATTTTTATGTTCATATCTGTTTAAATATTTAGCCGTCATATTTGACGGGTCGCATACACTAGTATTATATCCAAGTGGTATAAAAGTTACAGGGCAATGATATTATATTCATCATAAATAACTTAATTTTGATCAATTGAATATCGATATTTGGAATAAAAAGTCTCTAACTATAAACATGTCTAAGTAACACACATATATTTATATGTTGAATGTTTTTCGAATTTGCAAATATATTTTTATCAAATTTTCACCACCATAACTTTCATATTAAAGTGTAGTTCCAAAACTCAATGTAGTCCTGGAGAAGGGTTATGAAGCGATCCGAAACACGTGTTGACACCAAACAATAAATGGAAAAAAGTAAATGTATTTCTGCTGTTATCCTGAAAACTAACTGCAGGACAGTGGGAGGTATTCATAAAAATGAAGGATATCCTTGTAAGCATAAGGTATAATTACAAGGTAATTCTCTGAAGCAAAAGGTAGAAGTATAAGCAAATCTTTCTTTCCATATTCATAATGATTACCTTTTACTTGCGAGGATATCCTCCAAGCAGAAGTAAAAGGTTAGACTCTTGTTTCGGGAGCGCTTAGTTACATGTTGGAACCTATAAGATTTCATTTGTGCTGTCAAGATAAGAAAGAGTTTAGTATTTATAATACGTATTTAATGCCCTGTTTTTACTTGTATTTAATTAAGTTTACGCATCAGAAAGAACACAGACGCCGCCGCGCCTTCCCCAAAGCCTCGCTGGCGACATCTATCCCCCACCCCTTGCATTAGAAGTTCTTTGACCTCTTTTTAGCTCCCCACCCCTTGCATTAGAAGTTCTTTTACCTCTTTTTAGCTCCCACAACCCTTGCATTAGAAGTTCTTTGACCTCTTTTTAGCTCCCACACCCCTTTCAGTAGAAGTTCTTTGACCTCTTTTTAGCTTCCCCACCCCTTGCATTAGAAGTTCTTTGACCTCTTTTATTAGAAGTTCTTTGACCTCTTTTTAGCTTCCACACCCCTTGCATAAGAAGTTCTTTGACCTCTTTTTAGCTTCCCCACCCCTTGCATTAGAAGTTCTTTGACCTCTTTTTAGCTCCCACACCCCTTACATTAGAAGTTCTTTGACCTCTTTTTAGCTCCCCCACCCCTTGCATTAGAAGTTCTTTGACCTCTTTTTAGCTTCCCCACCCCTTGCATTAGAAGTTCTTTGGCCTCTTTTTAGCTCCCACACCCCTTACATTAGAAGTTCTTTGACCTCTTTTTAGCTCCCCCACCCCTTGCATTAGAAGTTCTTTGACCTCTTTTTAGCTCCCACACCCCTTGCATTAGAAGTTCTTTGACCTCTTTTTAGCTCCCACACCCCTTGCATTAGAAGTTCTTTGACCTCTGTTTAGCTCCCACGCCCCTTGTATTAGAAGTTCTTTGACCTCTTTTTAGCTCCCCCACCCCTTGCATTAGAAGTTCTTTGACCTCTTTTTAGCTCCCACGCCCTTTGCATTAGAAGTTCTCTGACCTTTTTGTAGCTCCCCCACCCCTTGCATTAGAAGTTCTTTGACCTCTTTTTAGTTCCCCCACTTTTTGCATTAGAAGTTCTTTGACCTCTTTTTAGCTCCCCACCCCTTGCATTAGAAGTTCTTTGACCTCTTTTTAGCTCCCACACCCCTTGCATTAGAAGTTCTTTGACCTCTTTCTAGCTCCCACACCCCTTGCATTAGAAGTTCTTTGACCTCTTTTTAGCTCCCACACTTCTAGCATTAGAAGTTCTTTGACCTCTTTTTAGCTCCCACACCCCTTGCATTAGAAGTTCTTTGACCTCTTTTTAGCTCCCACGCCCCTTGCATTAGAAGTTCTTTGATCTCTTTTTAGCTCCCACACCCCTTGCATTAGAAGTTCTTTGACCTCTTTTTAGCTCCCACGCCCCTTGCATTAGAAGATCTTTGACCTCTTTTTAGCTCCCACGCCCCTTGCAATAGAAGATCTTTGACCTCTTTTTAGCTCCC
>NC_090746.1:113252223-113254723 GCF_036898095.1 Palaemon carinicauda | reverse complement strand
CAGTGGGGTAATGGTCCATCTAAAATGCAGTATCAAGATCTGATTGGCATTTTCCGGATTTCATTTAAGCTATTATTATGATTATTAAATTGGATTATTATCAGTGATCGGTATGCGTTCTAGTCGATATTATGGCCATTGTTATATTAAGTCAATGGTTATCATTGTTATATTAGGTCAATGGTTATCATTGTTATATTAAGTCAATGGTTATCATTGTTATATTAAGTCAATGGTTATCATTGTTATATTACGTGAATGGTTATCATTGTTATATAAAGTCAATGGTTATGGTAATAATAATTATATGGATAATCTTGATAATTATCTTCTTAGGGAATTTTTTTTTCACATAGACTGCGATGTAATTTGCATAGCTGGGCATAGCACTCTGCATGGCTGCAATGCCATGGCTCTAAAACTCCAGCAAGACATTAAACCAGGATTTTATATGAAACTTCGACCCATCGGAACACAATTGAATTTCGCCTTTTTGTGAGATTGGATCCAAAACGGCCATGTGGCCCACAAACCCCCTCAACTTTTCGTCGGTTCCAGAGTGACTTCCGGTTAGTAACCCACCATTTCATTGCGGTATGTCCAGAGGCAAAATTGACATCGCCGATGTTTTAGATTGAACTCAACTCTCGAAATAGCCCCCCCATGTCAGACGTTTTTCCAGGTCAGACGGTATTTTACGTGGGTCCTTTTTTCTCTCTGTTTTCTTTCTGTCCTTCTTCATATGTTGTGCGGGTAAGCGAGATACAAAATTGGAAAGATACGAAGTTGGAAAAGGTAAACTTAGTTTGGGCTTCGTCAGGCCAGTTATAAAAAGCACTCAGAAATAAATAAAAAAAAAAAAAAAAAGATTGTGCACTTACCCGGTGTGAGTTGCTATACTTCTTTGAAATAATTTAGTGATGATGTAAGGTATACAGAGACTTAACGTACGCTTGCAGAAACCCAAAATTTGTTTTTGTTTCTATAACGTTGTTCGTGTTTGTTAGTTATTGTGTTTTTTTTTTTTTCCTTGAAGATATTCAGCAAATAGTATTACTTATGTTCTAGTAAACTTCACAAGGTCTATCTGCTGAGTCATCAGCAGCCATTGCCTGTCTCTTCTTGGTCCTAGCTTGTACGGAGAAGGGTCTTGGACACTGATCATATGTATATATGGTCATTTTCTAGGGCATTGCCTCTATTATTGTAGTAAATTAAGTGTATTATCCTTATTTCTTTCAAGTTTTCCTAGGCCTACTCGTGGTTTTATCCCATGTATTTGGGGGACAAAAAAAGGGGAGAGACTAGTTCAGTTAATCAAGTTATATTTTGTTTTGCTTTTATCTATATCCTCTAGTATTTTTCCAGATGTTTCTGAACAGCCATGTATTTTTTTTCAGAAACTTTGTTTTTCTGTAGAAAGTGGTCAATTTCAATTCTGTGCTTCGTTTCCCTTGGTTTATTCACTTTGCGTCACATTGAACACGTTGTTTGGACAGAGAGTGGAAACGCGATAGAAAGGTGAACAAAAAAGGTTTATTTTTAATTAAAAAAAAAAAAAATTGTACTCTGTCAATGTAGGTTTGCCACTGAAGCTCAATAAGCTGCCCTAGCATATTGCGTAACCCAAGGGCCAACACTCAACCGTACACTATGATCAAGATGAGGAGTTCATTACATCACTAATATATATATATATATATATATATATATACATATATATATATATATATATATATATATATATATATATATATATATATATATATATATATATATATATATATATATATATATATATATATATATATATATATATATATATATATATATATATATATATATATATATATATATATATATATATATTATTATTATTATTATTATTATCATCATTATTATTATTATTTTTACTTGCTAAGCTACAGCACTAGTTGGAAAAGCAAGATGCTATAAGCCCAGGGGCTTCAACAGGGAAAATAGCCCAGTGAGGAAAGGAAACAAGGAGAAATAAAATTTTAAGAGGAGTAACATTAAAATAAATATTTCCTATATAAACTTTAAAATGTTTAACAAAACAAGAGAAAGAGAAACAAGACAGAACAGTGTACCCGAATGTATCCTCAAGCAAGAAATTCTAACCTTAGAGTGGAAGACCATGATACAGAGGCTATGGCACTGCCCAAGACTAGGGACCAATGGTTTGATTTTGGAGTGTCCTTCTCCTAGAAGAGCTGCTGACCATAGCTAAAGAGTGTCTTCTACCCTTACCAAGAGGAAAGTGGCCACTGAACAATTACAGAGCAGTAGTTAACCCCTTGGGTGAAGAAGAATTGTTTTGTAATTTCAGTGTTGTCAGGTGTATAAGGACTGAGGAGAATAAGTACAGAATAGGCCAGACTATTCGCTGTCCGTATGTATAGGCAAATGGAAAATTAACCGTAACCAGAGAGAGGGATCCAATGTAGTACTGTCTGGCCCGTCAAAAGACCCCATAACT
>NC_090746.1:113242223-113249723 GCF_036898095.1 Palaemon carinicauda | reverse complement strand
CTGATAGGTACTTTGTGGGTCAAATTCTCATAATCTTGTGCATTATTGTAGCCGGAATGTCCTTTTAAATTCTGTTTCATAATCTTTGGAGTGGCTTTCTAATGGAATTAATGCTGAAATAATCTTTCTTTGGATGAATTCATACTCGAATGTTTTAGAAATTTAGACGACTACTGTTACCTGACGCCTTGGAGAAGGACAATGTTGCATCTTTGCGCGGGTTGGTATGAATCACCTGAAAACAGAAAATGTTTTTCAGTGGAAATAAAAAATGTTTACAGGAAACAAAAAAAAAGTTTTCACTGGAAACCAAAAACCTCTCACTGGAAACAAAAGCGTTTTTCAATGGAAACAGAAAACATTTTCACTGGAAACAAACAAACAAAAATTTTCACCGGAAACTCTCCCTATAAACGTTTTTCACTAGGAAAAACAGTTTTTTCACTTGAAAAAAAAAACGTTTTTCCACCAGAAAAAAAGCTTTTTCACTAGAAACAAAAACAAAAACGTTTTTCACGCGCCGAGACCTCGTTCCGTATTCATGCTATCAAGATACTGAAAGGAAAGAAATTGTTACGTATTTTGGAATGAGTGAGAAGGGAAGGGGATTGTCTTGTCTTTGAGCTGCCTCCATAGCTTTCATTACACACACTGTTAACAACTGAATACAGCGGAGGGGCTGTTTCTTTTTCTTTTTGTTTTCTTTGTTCTCGTGTGTAAGGAAGGAAGCAAGGGCATGGGAAACAAAATAGGATTAGGTTACATGTTAAATTGCTTGAATAAGTTCACCAGGGTTCTTATCTGGAGAGAGAGAGAGAGAGAGAGAGAGAGAGAGAGAGAGAGAGAGAGAGAGAGAGAGAGAGAGAGAGAGAGAGAGAGATGTTTTTAAGGTTATAATTCATATTTTCCTCTTATGCTTTATCTCCAATTCTCCCCTTTTTCCTCTGTAATGCTTTATCTTCAATTCTCCCCTTAGCCTTTCTCTTCTTTCTATACTAATTCCGATGTGGCGGCAAATAGTAATAATAACTAGAGGGGCACTCAGTAGAGCGCAGACCTCCGCCGCGGTAGCTTATTTATAGACCTTTTGCTCGACCTTCACCTTGACCTTTGAACTTAACATGTATTAATTGGCGTGGATTTACATACACTCAAATATGAACCAAGCTTGAAGTTTCTGTGACAACGATGTTCAAAATTACGGCTGGATTACATGAATTGCATATATTGCTTGACCTTGACCTTCCAAAATTTAATAATTTATTGATTTTTATATAACAGTTGATCTCTGCTAGTTTCATTACGATTAAAACTGTGGCTAGGAAGCTGTTCACAAACAAACACACACACAAACAGGGGGTAAAACATAACCTCCTTCATGATCTTAAGAAGAAGAAATCTCGATAATCCTAAAAAATATTGCATATTTTTCTCAAATTTTTGTGCAGAAGCTGTCGTAAATGGTAATTATTCATTATTTTAAATTGAGCCCGTTACAAATATACTTGATGGAAATCAATTTAATTTCTGGTAAATATTTATTTACATAATAGTATATACATTTCAACTCATTTTAACCTATTGTTCAAGTTTTGTATTTTGAACTTTTTGCATGGAAGATTACCAAATGACCTTTAATTTTATTTAAACATTAGTAGACCGCCCTGAAAACTAGTTTTAAAGTGACCAATAGAAAATATGATTAACTACAAATCCGGTCAGGAAGAGTCCCACTTATGTTTATTATGACAATTGATACTGAAAATATGGGCTGGGTAAAAATATTGCATACTAGTGTACGTGATACGTCAAGAATGACGGGTAAATATTTACATAGATATGCACACACACTGTACCTCTCTGGATACCCACTTTCACCTGGGTATGACTACTACCTCTCCCCCCTAACCGAGGGATGGGGGGAGAGAATGAGTAGTTATACGTTTGGCAATGCTACTAAGCGTGACTATAAAGATATATATATATATATATATATATATATATGTGTGTGTGTGTGTGTGTGTGTGTGTATATATATATATATATATATATATATATATATATATATATAAATATATATAAATATATATATATATATATATATATATATATATATATATATATATATATACAGTATATATGTATATATATATGTATATATATATATATATATATATATATATATATATATAGCCAGACACTTGCTCTTTATTATATAGGGGGATTCCATGTAATATTTGCCGCCTGGTTTTTTTTTCAGCACTTACACACACACTCATTCTCTCTCTCTCTCTCTCTCTCTCTCTCTCTCTCTCTCTCTCTCTCTCTCTCTCTCTCTCTCTCTCTCTCTCTCTCTCCTTTTTGATGGAGTAGTTAAGAAAATCATTAAATGTTCACAAAGCCATAGAAATATTTAGTTACCGACCGACTCGGGAAGCAATTTATTACATATATCCTACCCTTTCCCTTTCCTTTATATCTCTTTCCAATATTTGAACAAATAAAGAAAAGGAGTTTGAAATTGCTAGAGGAGGGAAATGTAAAATAGATTTACTCGTTTGTGGATTCACATGTTGATAGTTTCATCGATATCCTATTATTATAGGTTGACCTAATATTTTTAGGGTTTAATGGATGTACCATCATCATCATCATCGTCATTATCATCATCATCATCATCATCATCTTCATCATCATCCGTTACTAGTCCACTGCAGAACAAAGGCCTCTGACATGTCCCAGCTGGAATAAAACTTCTAGAGTACTGTGTAGTATTGAGCCTCATGCTGTAGAAGGCCTGACTATTAGAATTAACTGCATGCCTAGTATTACGAACATGATGGAACTCTCCAGGAAGATCTGAATGTAAAGGATGATCAGAATTATGAAAAATCTTATGCAACATGCTTAACGAACTATTGTTTAATTGATGAGTGTGGTTAAATGAAGTCACAATGACTTTCAATATAGACTCCTGAAATCAATTATTTATTTTGAAAGAGTTCCAAATGAATAAGATTCAAGAAGCATTCAATCACAGGCTTTATACAAATCATCCTTTCCTCCTCCAATCCAAATGTATCCGCTGCTCATCTTATATCTACTGTCAAATTAACTGTGTAAGATTGTTGAGATGCAAACGAGAATAGGTGAAAGATTTGATAAGTTGTTGTTGTTGTTGTTATTATTATTATTATTATTATTATTATTATTATTATTATTATGATTATTATTATTTTTTTTAACTAAGCTAAATCCCTAGCTGGAAAAGCAAGATGCTATAAACCCAAGGACTGATGATGCTGCCCTTATTAGCAGAACACCACAGGATTTTCAAAGATTGCTTGCCAGAATGCATGAAATATTACATGACGTTGGCCTCAAGATAAACAGTAGAAAAACAAAGATGATGAGATCAGAATATGCAATGGAAGATGAAATACCATTAGAAGGAGAAAGGGTTGCCAACAGGGAAAAACAGCCCAGTGAGGAAAGGAAATAAGGAAATAAGTAAACGATATGTGAAATAATTAACAATGAATAAAATATTTTATAAACGGTAACAACATCAAAACAGATATTTCATATAAAAACTATAAAAAAGACTTATGTCAGCCTGTTCAACATAGAAACATTTGCTGCAAGTTTGAACTTTCATTTCCAGTGTGCTTATGAATACTTGCACACGATGTATTTTGAAGCTCTTTTTCGGCAGTGTCACATCTCGGGTCGAATTGCGTGTCGCTGAGAAATTCTTGAGATGGAATAGAGACTTTTGGATGAAATTTTATTAAGGGACAAAGATTGCCATTTGAGATCACATTGCTCACTTCACTTGCTGGTATGTCAGGGAAATTATTTGCTTCAATTCTTCCGCTTTTTATTTTTTTGTTTTTCATTTTTTTTTCTGCGAAGTTGCCTTTACGGAAGAGAATTTAATTTTGCGCGCTTGATCGCTTAATGTCGTTCAACTAGAAATATTTTTCGTGTGATATTTTTATCTTATTTTGTTTTTTAGTGAACGTGACCTGACGGATAGATATTTAGATATATATACATACACATGCACACGCGCGCGCACACAGCAGATTCAACCCTTCCTACCTCCTCTCACCAGAGTATGACGGAAAATATATATATATATATATATATATATATATATATATATATACATATATATATATATATATATATATATATACATATATATATATATATATATATATATACATATATATATATATATATATATATATATATATATATATGTATGTATGTATGTATATATATATATATATATATATTTATATTTATATATATATATATCTTTATGTATATATATATATATATATATATATATATATATATATATATATATATATATATACACATATATTTTCAGACACAGACACATGCTCTTTAATATATAGAGGAGACATTTACCCTGAATGAATAGTAAACACTAAAGACCCTTGTTATATTCAGACCTAGCTACTATGTATATCCTCACAAAATAAAACATATGTGGTTAGTAATGACTGCCATATTGAGTATTTGGTAAAAATGCACTTTTAAATCACACATTTCTTTCTTTTGCGAGGCCCTATTAGTTGTTGCATACAGTAATAATCACCATGGAAATGAAAGCGACCATTCATTGCGAAAAGCCAATGACGTAGTATTTGCAACGCGCCTTTGATATGCAGATGGCTGATGGAGTGATTCATCTGGAATTCAGAGGCTGCGAGTTGTCCAATTAGGGGTCATTAAACATCCCTCCGGTGTTTAGGGTTTTGAGAGGGGGGGGGAGGTGGTTCGTTTGCAATAGGTTACCTTACCTTTATGCATAGATCTTTTATGGAATGTGCGTAAACCCTTACAGGACAGGAAATATTTATTTAAATGTCATTGTTCATAAAATATATTATTTTTCCTTGTTTCCTTTCCTCACTGGGCTATTTTCCCTGTTGGGGCCTCTGGGCTTAAAGCATTTTGCTTTTCCAACTAGGGTTGTAGCTTAGCAAGTAATAATAATAATAATAATAATAATAATAATTAGGAATGAAATTATAAGATAGATTTCTCGAGTGTTATATTTTGATGAGATCATGGTGAGTGGTAGATGGAGATGGTTTGGGCATGCTCTTCGCACTCCCAAAGAGAGATTAGTTCACCAAACGTTTCACTGGGCACCACAAGGCACTAGAAGAGTGGTGGACTAATTGATAACGTCAATGCCTGATAATCGCCAGACTGGGGTTCGAGTCCCGCTCAAACACGTTAGTTTCTTAGGTCTCTGCAACCTCACCATACTTGTGAACTAAGGATGGCGGTGTTTGTAGAGCTAGGTCTACCTGCTGGGTCATCAGCAGCCATTGTCTGGCCCTTCTTGGTCCTAGCTTGGATGGAGAGGGGCCTTGGGTGCTGATCATATGTATATATGTCAGTCTCTAGGGTTTTTGTCCTTCTCGAAAGGGCATTGTCACTGTCCCTTGCCCCTGCCATTCATGAGTGACCTTTAAACTTTTAATCATGGCTGAGGACTATGAAGCGTGAAGTAGATGATGATGAATGGAGAAGTATTGAATTAAAAGCTCAAGATAAAGATGACTGGCGAACTCTAACCGAGGCCTTTTGCGTCAATAAGCGTAAGAGGAGATGATGAAAGCCTTACTAATTTTCTTTTACACTAGTCTTTATTGAAGGAATCGGCCATTTTCGAATCCCATGCGATTAGAAAAAAGAAAATCCTTAAATGAAATGTGTTAGTTATTTCCTTTTGGAGTTCGCAAAGGTTTAAGTTCCTGCATTATTTTTGCATTGGCGAAAAGGGATTTAACTCTTTCCTTATCGTTTTCTTAATTTTACTCTATAATAAGTAGTAATATATTTAATAATGATAATAGCTTTAATAATTTTATAGATAATAATTTTAATTTTAAATATAATAATTTTAATTATTTTTATAATTTAAAAAAATAATGATTTTGATAATTTGAAATATAATAATTTTAATGCTCCTGAAAATAATACTTTTAAGAATTTTTTAGGGAAGAACTTTAAAAACATTCGGTAGCTAAAATTCTCTCTCTCTCTCTCTCTCTCTCTCTCTCTCTCTCTCTCTCTCTCTCTCTCTCTCTCTCTCTCTCTCTCTCTCTCTCTCTCAGATATGCATGGTAAAACCTCTGTTTGGTGACCATTGGTGGCAAAGTTCGCTGGAGCTATATTTTCATAAAATGTTAATATAATTAAGAATTGGATGATATCACCGTGAAAAACACGTTTTGATATCATATGATTTAGCTGTTTTCGGAAAACGGTATTATTTTCATAATTTCAATTATAATTATCTCTATAAAATCATGCAAAATACCTTGGTATAATTTTGATTTGAATCCATGGCAGTTTGGAATACGAGTTAATTTCACAGTAAAATGTCCATTATAAAAATGAATGAGCGTATAGTAATTAGAAGCATTAATTAAAACGGTGTTTTCACCATCACAAATTCACGTGGCAATTAGGAACCCAATTTGTAGGTAATGGAAAGAATGAGTAAACATATGGAATGATCTGTTTATTCCCCTGCATTATCCGCTAACCAAAATACCATCGCACTTAATGGAAACTTGCTTTCTAATTAGGATAAAGAAGTCGGTAATAACATCATGTAACTCTTGATGATGCTGAGCTGTGGAGATGAACAAAAACTAGAACAAAAACTCGCCAGGCGAATGGCAGATGAAGCTTGGGTAATTGAACGTTTGCGCCATTTTGCCTTTTGAGAAAACGTTTAGGATGAGGTTTGTTTCTGCTTTATTTGTTAATAACATGAAGAGTTTGAGTGAAAGTATTACATGTTAAACTTATATTGATATTGCGCAAGTCCAACAATGGGCATACTAGAATTATTATTATTATTATTATTATTATTATTATTATTATTATTATTCTCAGTCTACATAGACTGGAGGTTTATAGTGTGGGGTTCAGGATTGCATTCAGCGTATTATTATTATTATTATTATTATTATTATTATTATTATTATAATTATTATTATTATTATTATTATTATTATTATTATTATTATTTTACAGAGACTGGAGGTTTATAGTGTGGAGTTCAGGATTACATCCATCTTATTATTATTATTATTATTATTATTATTATTATTATTATTATTATTATTATTATACTAAAGAGATTCAATTACATTATAAATAGAAGTATGGGATTGGATAGGCAGTAGAAAAGTAGGTAACCTCTTACGCTTTTTTTTTTTTTTTTTTTTTTTTTTTTTTTTTTTTTTTTTTTTTTTTTTTTTTTTTTTTTTTGTTACAAGTCAAGCTTCAACCCGAAGATGTTGAACAGAATGTTACAGGGAAAACAACCCAGTGCGTCAACGAAACAGAAAAAGTAGGACTGAACTATAAAATGGAAATAACAGAGCATGAAACAAATTAAGATATCTAAAAAAAATAAACAAAATACAGATAAAT
>NC_090746.1:113214723-113237223 GCF_036898095.1 Palaemon carinicauda | reverse complement strand
CGACCCCTAGAGAAATTAATTGTCACACTGCCCGTCAAAAGTTTTAATCAAGCTTCCAAATGGAAAGTGTAAGGGGGTGGGGGTAAAGGTTGCTCTAATAACCTTTCAAGGAAGAATCCATTCAGCTCTCTTTTTGGAACCTGGTTCGCCATGCACCAGAAAATCTTAAATGAATCATGACGGAAGAGGAATGGCTCTTACATTCCTCTCTCATTATGAAGGGCCGTCTTGAGCAGCTGGCTGGGCATGTCATGCAGACGGAGTCTTTATTAAAGGAAATGATAAAATGCTAAGGCCTTATTCACGTTGACGTAACAGAAGTTTTAATTTCCTTCCGACACTCACGTCAACACTATGTTGAAAAAAGTATATTGCATTATTTTCTAATTGTTTTGCCGGCTATGTTGAGACCTCCAAGGTTGTTGTTGTTGTTGTTGTTGTTTTGTTGTTGTTGTTGTTGTTGTTATAGAAGACTTTTGTTTAGTCCATATTTGGTTACTGTTTGCATTAATGGGATTGAACACCAGCTTGCAGTTCTATTATTATTATTATTATTATTATTATTATTATTATTATTATTATTATTATTATCTAAACTACAACCTTAGTTGGAAAGAAGGACTCTGTAAGCCCAAGGCCTCCAATAGTGAAGAATAGCCCAGTAAGGAAAGGAAATAAGGAAAAAAAAACTACAAAAGAAGAAATAAACAATAAAATAAAACATTTACTCGGAATATATAAAATGTATAACGAAATGTTAGCTCTATCAAAGGTAAAGTGATTTGCACCTTACTTCATTTAAATATAGACAATTCCATGAACTATCTAAAAACACAATAGTCTATTAATTTGGTCTAGTTTGGCTTTTCTTATTACCACAGCTTCATGGACATTATTTTGACCACAGTAAAATATATTAAGGTGTCCATATTATATATATATATATATATATATATTATATATATATATATATATATATATATATATATATATATATATATATTTTTTTTTTTTTTTTTTTTTTATGGGGGGGGGGGTTAAATTCATTTTAAAGAATAGTCGTTTGTGTATGAATGTTGATGGACTTCAGGAAGTGTTCACTGTTCATGTTCACTTACTCCTCTTGAAAATTATTGGCTGAATGTCATTGTTCACATGATATTACTTTTATGTCTTTAGTGAAATTATTAATTGAAGATGTGCTTTTTTGAAGATTAGTTCAGAACAAAGTCGATATCTCTGCTCGGAATGATTGATTATGCTATTTTTCATTTCATCATTGATGAAATCACTAATTTTAGATGACTTGTTTATTTTATAAGTAGTATTTTAAAAGTAGTTTTCATCAAATTTAAAGTAATCTTTGGGTAAAGGTTAGTGTAACGGCAAAACACTTTTTACCATGTGAAAATAAGGAAAAATAAATGGATCGGAAACCCAGGATTAGAAAGAATGATTTTTTTTTTGCTTCTGCAAGAAATACTTACTTGTTTGGGAAAATTTTTCGCTCTACCACCGATTTTATTGGCCAATCATTTAACCCCAATCACAGATCCTGGAGGTGACTCAATGACCAATAAAATCATCGATCCATTTTATAATAACAAAGTCGAATGTGAATTTATTTGAGGTGCCTTTAAATCATTTACTACTTCCTTCTTTCATTTCCTCTTGCTATTTTTCCCCTTTTTTTTCTCACGGGCTAAAATACTGGCTGATAATTCTTGAGAGTTTTTCCTCCGAAGCCTTTTTCCTGAAGGCGTTGTTTATTCTATTTTCTCAGGTGGAATTTATTGAGCCCTTCGTTGTGTGTGTGTATGTGTGTGTGTTTGTTAGCTAGTTTACATCTGTTTTTTCCTCCAGCTCTTTTTTTTTTTTTTGTCTACGGAGATTTTACGGAAGGTTTCTCTTGCCTGCGAAGGTTTATGTACTTTTCTGCTTCTTTAGGATCCATAAATTTTGATTATATTCCTGTATTTTTAGGTTTATGAGGATTAGTATGTTGCTTTGTTATATATTTATATATATATATATATATATATATATATATATTTATATATATATATATATATATATATATATATATATATATATATACGTATATATACATATATGTGTGTGCGTATATATATATATATATATATATATGTATATATGTATATATTAATATATATATATATATATATATATATATATATATATATATATACACTTGTGTACGCGCCTATCACAAGAGTATGACTACTCCCTCTCCCCTATACCCGAAGGACGAGGAAATATATATATATATATATATATATATATATATATATATATATATATATATATATATATATATATATATATATATTCATCTTAACCATTTAGTCGTCACTTTTGACGGATTGCGTACACTAGTGTATTTATATTTAGTGATTTGCTCACCATATCTAAATCAGCAATTTTTTCCCTTACATGAGTTGGTGTTTACTGCAAAATCAAAGCAAGCAATTTTTTTTTAGAATGTTTGGAGGTAAATATGACGACAGTATCGAAGATTTAATCATTAAAATTCGCATGCATGACACCGAAGATCCATTGAGGAGGAAAAAGAAAAGAAGAATGAAAAAATTAATAATAAAAAAAAAAAAAAACAGATCGTTGGACCGAGGAATGGCATAAAACACGCACTCTCAATAGCGGACGAAATTGTTACTTGTTAAAACTGAGAGATTTGCTTGGTCGTGTAAGTACTGTATCCCATCAAAGGACCACGTTTTTTAAAGCCTCGAAATTTCCTCGATTGGTGAGCTGCATCGGTATTTCATTGGTCGTGTTGCTTTTTACGACGATGTGATGCGCAGCGTAACTTCAAGTGGAATAGCTTCGAGAGGGAAGCTTTTTAAAATTCATGGTGGCGTTGAAATCATATTTTTATTGATCGAGGCTGGGTTGTGTAGATATTTCTTTATTGAAATTCCACCTTAGAAGTCATTTTTTTGTACTCAGAAATTCTGTGCGAGGAAGTGGGAAAAGGAGAGAGAGAGAGAGAGAGAGAGAGAGAGAGAGAGAGAGAGAGAGAGAGAGAGAGAGAGAGCTGCCAACACAAGAGCCTGTGTTCCAGCCATATGAGAGAGAGAGAGAGAGAGAGAGAGAGAGAGAGAGAGAGAGAGCGAGAGATTAGGGCTGCCATCACAAGAACCTATGTTCCAACCATGTGAGAGAGAGAGAGAGAGAGAGAGAGAGAGAGAGAGAGAGGAGAGAGAGAGAGAGAGAGAGAGAGAGAGAGAGAGTTTACGGGCTGCCAACACAAGAGCCTGTGTTCCAACCATGTGAGAGAGAGAGAGAGAGAGAGAGAGAGAGAGAGAGAGAGAGAGAGAGAGAGAGAGAGAGAGAGAGAGAGAGAGAGAGTTAACGGGCTTCCAACGCTAGAGCCTGTGTTCCAACCATGAGAGAGAGAGAGAGAGAGAGAGAGAGAGAGAGAGAGAGAGAGAGAGAGAGAGAGAGAGAGAGAGAGTAGGGCTGCGAACACAAGAGCCTGTGTTCCAACCATGGGAGAGAGAGAGAGAGAGAGAGAGAGAGAGAGAGAGAGAGAGAGAGAGAGAGAGAGAGAGCTGAAGGATGGAATGATTCGAAGGAATATTGCTTTAGGAAGAGGAGAGACGAGAGAGAAAGGTTAAAAAAAAAAAGGAAAGGGAGAAATAGTTTTGGGTCTTTGGCAAATTGAATTTTTATTATTCATAACTCTGGCGTTGTGATACGCCGCTTCCATTCATCTCGCGGACTCTTTCTGGCACTGACTCTTTGCTCTATTGCTTTTGTTTTGGTTCGATTTCACTGTTCATTCGGGCACTAGATTGGTTTCCTGGAACGTGTTAATGTGTGCGTGCGTGTGTACGCTTCGCCCAATTTCCTGCTTGCGTTTAGGCTGCTGGGATAAGGGTGTCTTCATGATTTCATAATTGGAGGTGTGTGAATTAGCTTTGATTTGTTCAAGTACCATTTTTATGCTTGTAATTCGTTTATAGTTATTTTTTAAGATAATTTCCGTTTTTTTTAGCGCATAAAATATTAAACTGGATTTACGAGTAAATAAACAAACTTTTTTTGCATAATTGTAATAAATAATAGCGAGTTAATCAATACAGATTATTTTAGGTAAAGTTCTCTCTCTCTCTCTCTCTCCTCTCTCTCTCTCTCTCTCTCTCTCTCTCTCTCTCTCTCTCTCTCTCTCTGGGTGTCTTAACTTCTTTTAACCTTTAATTCATATTGTAACCGTAGTGGTTTTCGCCCAATTGCACTTGGGTCTGAATGGTCTCACAAGCCCCAGCACCTGCTGTATAGCCCAAAATTATAAACTCTCTCTCTCTCTCTCTCTCTCTCTCTCTCTCTCTCTCTCTCTCTCTCTCTCTCTCTCATGTCAGATCCATTACTGCATTCTTATATTTTTAATCAAACCGCTCAAATACAGCTAATTAGGTTACCTTAATTACCGACGGTACCCAGTACATTATTTACTCCCGATAGTAACGTACTTTTCCCTTTTTGGAAATGTCCCGGATGTTAATTTAGAATCAACAGAATAAAACATTTCTCTTCATCGGAAGTGATTCGAGAAAACCATTAGACCTTTTTAACGAATGAACATTTAAGTTATTCATTGTTTTTTTTCCTTTTTTCCACCAGTTCCCTTCCATTTGGAATTAATTCCTTTTTTCTCTATCTTATTCATAAAACCATTAGACCTTTTTTATGAATGAACATTTAAGTTATTCATTGTTTTTTTTCCTTTTTTCCACCAGTTCCCTTCCATTTGGAATTAATTCCTTTTTTCTCTATCTTATTCATAAAACCATTAGACCTTTTTTATGAATGAACATTTAAGTTATTCATTGTTTTTTTTCCTTTTTGCACCAGTTCCCTTCCATTTGGAATTAATTCCTTTTTTCTCTATCTTCATCTTTTTTCATTTCAAGCAAATTCTTCCCTCTGACCAATGAATGAAGGATTGTTGATGATCTGGCATCATAACATCAAAGGTCATTGATGCCTATTAGGTAATGATTAATAATGATTAATTAATTCAAGATAGCTATTTACATTCATTCTGATTGACACGGACCGCCTGAACATTCAGAATTTGCTATGGAACATATTTACTTATAATATCATAGTTTATCTCAATTTGCTTCAAATATTAATGATAATTTTTATTAAATTTTCATAATATATATGTATTATATACTCAACTTACAAGAGTGTAGAGTTAAAATGACATTGAAACCAATCTTAAAAAAGCTCCTAACCTGAAAATTCCATTAAGATTGATTAGATCAACAGTATGGAGCAAGGTTATGCATCACAGTTAACTACTGTCCATCAGGGGGAATTAAGATTTTTACGCCTCTGTAATCTGACTGAATAAAGCAACCAAAGGTGATAATTGCGTACTGTCTCTATGTATTTACGCCTCTGGGATTTAACCTTTAACATTCCAGATAACATATATGTATGTATGTATGTGTATATATATATATATATATATATGTATATATATATATATATATATATATATATATATATATTTATACTTATATATACATATGTATATATATATATATATACATATATATATATATATATATATATATATATATATACATATATGTGCATGTATGTGTATTTATACTTTATGTATATATATAATATATATTCATACATACATTACGTGTGTGTATACATATATGTGCATGTATATGTATTTATATAATATAATTATATATATGTATATGTGTGTCTGTGTGTATTTAGCTATACATGTATATACAGTTTATATACATATACAGTATTCATTATTTGATAATACATCAAGAGAACATTGTCTTGTCATCACTCAAACTCTTTTACAGAACCAAGAACTTTCTGCCCCTGCCCTGTTATTTGCCTTCAGGGGGAATGAATATTCCCTGTTTTACCAATTTCTTGAAATATGGTTTGCAACATTTCTGACCCTTCCAGGAAGGATGTTCTTCATCCACTGACAGGTCATCTTCGCCGGTTTCCTTTCTTGTTTCTGGGAGGTGGAAACTCTTGCAAAACTTTAAAAACAATTTTTCCTTTTTTTTTTTTTTTTTTTTTTTTTTTTTTTTTTTTTTTTTTTTTTTTTTTTGAAAATGGAGTAACTCGACGTTTGTATTGTCTGATGACTGATAATGTTTTATGAGAAGGTGTGTTATAATAACTGGCCTTTTTATGTCTTGTTATTTTCAGGCCTTTTATGTTTATTTAGGTCTTGGAATATAGTTTTCTGTTATTAGTTTTATTTCCATTTATACTAAATAATTTTAACTAAGTGTTTTATCTTTCATTTTACGTCCGATATTTGTATAATAGTGTTCAGAGGCTTCGATTTTTTAATTTTCAATTTTTACTTAATTTCCTTTAAATTGCAATTAGTTTTGTTCTTTTCATTTGCAATTAGTTTTGTTCCTTTCAATTGCAATCAGTTTTGCTCCTTTCAGTTGCAATTAGTTGTGTTCCTTTCAATTGCAATTAGTTTTGTTATTTTCATTTGCAATTAGTTTTGTTCCTTTCAATTGCAATCAGTTTTGCTCCTTTCAATTGCAATTAATTTTGTTCTTTTCATTTGCAATTAGTTTTGTTCCTTTCAATTGTAATTAGTTGTGTTCCTTTTAGTCTACAATTAAACGCACAATGATATGAGAGAGAGAGAGAGAGAGAGAGAGAGAGAGAGAGAGAGAGAGAGAGAGAGAGAGAGAGAGAGAGAGAGATCAGAATGGCTGCTTTACACGGCATAGAGAGAGAGAGAGAGAGAGAGAGAGAGAGAGAGAGAGAGAGAGAGAGAGAGAGAGAGAGAGAGAGAGAGAGAGAGAGAGAGAGAGAGAGAGAGGTACACACGTAGCATTGAGCTTGTCTGTGGGAAACCAAATAGTCTCTCCATTTGTGATATAACATTGCCTCCCTCTCGCTTCTCATGCAGGGTAATGGTCCTTGAGATAATACAGCGTTCTCATGCAGGTAGGAGAGAGAGAGAGAGAGAGAGAGAGAGAGAGAGAGAGAGAGAGAGAGAGAGAGATGTGGAAAGGGTCTTTTGTTTTTATTGTATTTGCGCTTAACTTTCATTGATTGTTTGCTGCTGGTACATTTCTTTAATTTACGTTACCTTTGACTCCCCTAAACCACCTATTACTTGTTTACGTGATGGTCATAAATTTTCTCCCAATTAAATCTTTTTATCCGTTGTAAATTAATAAGGACAGGCTGTAATTCCCCCCTTTTTTTTTTTTTTTTTTTTTTTTTTTTTTTTTTTTTTTTGAGTCGATGATTTTGTTACCAAAAGCTAATTATATTTTATATATATGATTTTTTTTAACCAAAAGCTAATTATTTTTATAGTCAAATGATTTTGTTACCTTTAGCTAATTATATTTTAAAGTAGAGGATTTTTTCTACCAAAAACTAATTCCATTTTTATAGTCGATGATTTTATTACCAAAAGCATGATAGTAATCATAAGTAGTCCCTATTTTTAGACTAAGAAAATATACCTCCTGGCCTCATTCTGTCGAATGATATTGTTCGCGATATGAAAGATCCGTTGACCGAGATTTTCCACCCTATAGAGAAGACCTGGTTTCCACCTGCTGGGAATATAACGGTAGCAATTCATCCTCGTCGTCCGAGCATAATGGACAACATATGAGGTTTGGGTCGTCTGGTGTTTTGATCTCTCGTAGATCACATTCTGTATCCAGTGGTGTGACTGACGTTCTTTCCTTTGTTTCTCGTCGTCTGACTTATTTCGAGGAAATATTTTATTTTCCTTTTTTCTTTCCTCACTGAGCTACTTTCCCTGTTGGGGCATCTGGGCCTATAGCATCCTGCTTTTCCAACTAGGGTTGTAGCTTAGCAAGTAAAAAAAAAAAAAAAGGTATTATTATGTAGTTATTGTTTTGTATAATTTGATGTAAAAAGATATTATTTTTCTCCCCTAATGATGGGTCGTCTTGAAGTAGCATTTGCTTAATTGCATTATAAATTATCCCGTTTTATGTGTTTATTAAATGTTGTAGCTACTAAAACTTTTCTAGCAGCCTTTGCTTGCTACTCCGTTCTTGGAATTGCAATTAGTTTCATTCCTTACAATTGCAATTATTTAACTCCTTTCAATTTCATTTTTTGTTCCTTTCAATTTCATTTGTTCATTTCAATTGCAATAAGTCTTGCTCTTTTAAATTACATTGTTAGTTCCTTTCAATTGCTATTAGTTTTGCTCTTTTCAATTGCAATTTTTGTTTCTTTCAAATGCAGTTACTTTTGCTCTTTTCAATTGCAATTAGTTTTGCTCCTTTCAGTTGCAATTTAGGTTCCTTTCAATTGCAATTAGTTCAAGTAGCCTTTGCTTCAGTTTTGAATTATAAACTGTCTCGTTTTATGTGTATTTTAAATGTTGTAGTAACTAAAAAATTTTTTGCAAACTTACAAGTGATATTGTTCATTCGCTTTACGTCTGTTTTCAGTGATGCATAGTGATCGTAATCAGTTAAATAAGAAGATTTTGTAATTTGCAGTAAGATACATTTTAATTGCATATGAATACGTACGTATACATTTTTAATTTGATTATGAAGACTTATCCACGCAGAGTTAGATAATTAAGATATTATATATAAAAACAATCCTTTTATCCCAAGTCGTTTTTCCATGATCAGATTGAATTCAATTCAGGGGTTAAGACGTATCCGGTCTCTCTCAACCGGAAGAATTTTACTTAACTTTCCTCCAATTCTCGTTCCATCCCATTAATCTTGCCTTTCCCATCTAACTCATAATTGGAGAAACCCGTATAAGATGAATGGCAGCCGATAATGCTATAACTCTTCCATCCACAGAGGCATTCTTAGAAGGCCATTTATGATGTAACCCCAGCCAAAAGAACAAATTTTCCAATGCTCACTTAAACTAGTTAGCAGTTCGTGATTTCCTTGTATGGCTGCCAGTGTGATGGTATGTGTAGATGAGGATTCTCGTATCTGTAACAGATATGTAAGGTTTATAATTTGTTAGAGCTCCCGTATCTGTACTTGTAGGATTTATTTGGTAGGAAATCCAGCTATGAATCCTTAACCATTTACGCTTCCATTCAAGAGATTAGTATTGTCAGTGCGTGCCTCAGTGGCATTAATGAACGGTCTTAGAAGCGTCCCATCGAACTAGATGCAACCACTTTTTAGCCCTTTAGTATACCTCCAGTCCTACTTCCATCATGGTGTCCAACCTCTTAATTTTGACTTCACACTGCAACTTCGGCGGAATGTCCTCCTAGGCCCCAGCTCCTGACCGTATGGCCCAAATTCTTCCAAAAAATCCCCCCAAAAATGACTAGATGAAATAACTGCCCTATTTGGTAGTCTGCCACAATTCTTAAGAAAGGAATCACTTAGTCATTTAGGGCGGTGTAAAAGAGTTTGCATGGATTTGCAATGGGAGAGAAAATCTAGAGCAAACTTAATGATGATCTTGTATTATTGTGCATTTTTCCCATTTCTCTGGGGGTAAGCACGGTTGCCTTCTTTATGAAGGCCATTGCTTTGGGGTTGACCGTAGTCTCGATCGGCTGCCCTGCCTGACATCACTTAGATCCCGGTAGCATATGTGTTGTACCAGTCACCAGCGTCCTTCCTCCCAGCAGCAAGGAGTCCTGGCGCTGTTAGGTCGACAGTTCGAGATGTGTGAGGATTCCTGTTATGTTTTAAGAGGGTGTTGGAGTGGCTTTGTCTGTGTATGTATATCTATCTATCTATCTATCTATCTATATACATATATATATATATATATATATATATATATATATATATATGTGTGTGTGTGTGTGTGTGTGTGTGTGTGTATCTATGTATGTGTGTGTTATGTATATAAGTAAATAAATTGACATTTAATAATTATTATACCTTGTAAACTTCCGTTCAATTTAATACTGTTTAAACCCAAAATGAAAAAACTAATCTAAATAAAAATCAATTTTATGCTAGTTGTATCTCCTAATCAGGATGAAATGTAATTATGTGGTCTGTTTTCTTTTCGTCCGGCTGCCAATTAACATCTTTTGAGGAGTTTAATCAAACTAGTATTGTCTTCTCTTTTTTCACTTAATTTTTTACATGGAAAATACCTTTGAAGTTCTTCAGTTGTATTGTGGCTGTCTAATTTCCGATGGCGTGTTTCAAGTTTTCAAGTTATTTTTTTTTTTTATTTTCACTTTTATTATTATTATTATTATTATTATTATGGAAAATCTATCTTTAGATTATGTAAAATCATTGTCAAAAAGTAAAAATAATAAGGTTGATAATTTTGCAGAGATAGAGAATCTAGCAAATATTGCTTCCTTTATTTACCCATTATTGGTGGTTCAATTATTCCGAGGTGTAAACGAATTTCAAAATAGGAATATTTGTGTTTTTATTTATATTAGCATTTTGTAGCAAAAGACTCGGTAAGTCTTGGCACCATCTCGTGTTATAAAAGTGGTTTAGTTAATTCTTCAACTCAAGCCGAAAGGTAAACAGAATTCAACAGGAAGAGAATGTCAAGAGGATTATAAAAATAGTAAAGAAACATTGCATTAGTTAACAAGAAACTCAAAATCTTCTTCATTAATTTTTTTTTTCATCTTTACATAACTTTGAAAAAAGAAAGTATATTGATATCAAGGGATTTGTTAATTTTCCCTGAGGTGGATAGTCAGATTTTATATTGTAATATTATGATGCATCGGATATACAAAACTCCATACGAAAACCGTATTGTCAATTGAATCTGTATAACTTAAAAGTTCAAACTTGCAGCAAATGTTTTTATGTTGAACAGGCTGACAGAAGTCTTTTTTATAGTTTACATGTGAAATATATGTTTTGATGTTGTTACTTTTTGAAATATTTCATTTTAATTGTTCATTATTTCTTATATCGTTTATTTATTTCCTTATTTCCTTCCCTCCCTGGGCTATTTTTCCCTGTTGGAGCCCTTGGGCTTATAGCATTTTGTTTCACAACTAGGGTTGTAGCTTAGCTAGTAATAATGATAATAATGTACAGTTAGAATCAAAAGAACGCAGACACCCGGGGGAAATCTTTCGTCAGATGTTTCTAGTGTTCCCATGACAAAATGGACAAGGTGTTGCTCTTCTTACTACTATTATGAAATGGGCGGAGCCCTCTCCAACTTGGCGAATCAAAGACAGCAGAGAGGTGTTTTTGCTAGTGAAAGCAATAAAATTTTACAAATCAAGTTGCCATATTTCATTCTGTTTTATCATTTGACGTTTCGAATATCCACTGCAAATACTGAATACACACATATACACACATATGTATATATACATATATACTGTATATGTGTGTGTATGTATATATATCATGAATCCGCAAAATCATGTAGAAATTATTGGAGTATCACAACTAAACAATTCCCTCCGTTAATAACTACATTAGATTATTTCGACATTAGTCTTGTTCAATTCACCGATGAAGAAAAAGTACTTTCAGATATGGTTCGATGTAAAATAATAATAATAAAAAAATAACACCATACATGAGTTATGCCGGCCTAAATGACATTCAGAGAGAGAGAGAGAGAGAGAGAGAGAGAGAGAGAGAGAGAGAGAGAGAGAGAGAGATTCGGCCTGAATACATCGTTTTTAATATATTTGTAGTACGTTGGTCAAAATTCGCCCGTAACTTTTTGAGTTAGGTTGGTGGCAAACAAATAGACAAAGGTGAAATAATAATAATAATAATAATAATAATAATTGGACCAAAACGTAAATTTTGAGAGTTCTGACGAGGTGAATATTGGCCCACGTACTGAGCCCTTTTATAATTTGGAATTGCAAGATATTTCTTTGGATTTATTAAACGTAATTAGTTCTTCTTACCTTCTAAATTCCTGGAATTTATCCATTTATTCAAACCTTCCGAAATCTTGTAACCCTTTTGGAAACAACATTATTACTTCCTATTACTTCCATTCTTGTCTGTTTGTCTTTCAACAATTCCAACTCTTAGTGAGATAAAGATTCACTTCACGAACATCATGGCTCTAGAGAATTGAACTTCTAATGTTTCTCAAGATGATATTTATTTTTAAATTGAGTTTTATTTAAGAGGGGAATATAAACTGGACGCTATATATATATATATATATATATATATATATATATATATATATATATATATATATATATGCACATATATATATATATATATATATATATATATATATATATATATATATATACATATATGATGAATTTTGCCCGCGGGAAGGGGGAGCCCCGCCCTGCCAGCGGGAAGAGGGGAGCGCCGCCCTGCCACCGGAAAGGGGGGAGCCCCGCCCTGCCACCAGAAAGGGGGGAGCCCCGCCCTGCCAGCGGGAAGATGGAGCCCGCCCTCCCAGCGGGAAGATGGAGCCCGCCCTCCCAGCGGGAAGGGGGGAGCCCGCCCTGTCAGCGGGAAGGTGGGAGCCCCGCCCTGCCAACAGGAAGGGGAGAGACCCGCCCTGCCTGCGGGAAGGGGGGAGCCCCGCCCTGCCAGCGGGAAGAGGGGAGCCCCGCCCTGCCACCGGAAAGGGGGGAGCCCCGCCCTGCCACCAGAAAGGAGGGGGGAGCCCCGCCCTGCCAGCGGGAAGATGGAGCCCGCCCTGCCAGCGGGAAGATGGAGCCCGCCCTCCCAGCGGGAAGGGGGGAGCCCGCCCTGTCAGCGGGAAGGTGGGAGCCCCGCCCTGCCAACAGGAAGGGGAGAGACCCGCCCTGCCCGCGGGAAGGGGGGAGCCCCGCCCCGCCAGCGGGAAGGGGGGAGCCCCACCCTGCCAGCGGGAAGGGGGGAGACCCGCCCTGCCAGCGGGAAGGGGGAGCCCTGCCCTGCCAGCGGGGAGGGGGAAGCCCCGCCCTGCCAGCGGGAAGGGGGGAGCCCAGCCCTGCCAGCGGGAAGAGGGGAGCCCCGCCCTGCCAGCGGGAAGGGGGGAACCCCGCCCTGCCAGCGGGAAGGGGGGAGCCCCGCCCTGCCAGCGGGAAGGGGGGAGCCCCGCCCTGCCAGCGGGAAGGGGGGAGCCCCGCCCTGCCAGCGGGAAGGGGGGAGCCCCGCCCTGGCAGCGGGAAGGGGGGAGCCCCGCCCTGGCAGCGGGAAGGGGGGAGCCCCGCCCTGGCAGCGGGAAGGGGGAGCCCCGCCCTGCCAGCGGGAAGGGGGGAGCCCCGCCCTGCCAGCGGGAAGGGGGGAGCCCCGCCCTGCCAGCGGGAAGGGGGGAGCCCCGCCCTGCCAGCGGGAAGGGGGGAGCCCCTCCGGGCTAGCAGGAAAGGGGCCAGCCCCGCTCAGCCAACAATAGAGAGTTCCTGTATCTAGCTTATTTTTAAAAAAACGTAAAGGGTGGAATCAGGAAGGCAGTCATGAAAAGCAAAACAAGAATCTTGAAGACTTCTTCTTTCTCTCCATGAGGAAGAAGAAGTCTTCGAGATTCTTGTTTTGAAGACTTTTTCTTCTGAGAAGAAAGAGATCAACGAAAAGTGGAATCAGGAAGGCAGTCATGAAAACAGAACAAGAATCTTGAAGACTTCTTCCTCTCCATGAAGAAGAAGAAGTCTTTAAGATACTTGACTTCTTCTTCCTCATGCAGAGAAAGAAGAAGACTTCAAGATTCTTGTTTTGAAGACTTCTTTCTTCTAAGAAGAAAGGGATCAACGACTAGTGGAATCAGGAGAGCAGTCATGAAGAGCAAAACAAGAATCTTGAAGACTTCTTCTTTCTCTCCATGAGGAAGAAGAAGTCTTCAAAACAAGTATCTTGAAGACTTCTTCTTCCTCATGGAGAGGAAGAAGTCTTCAAGATTCTTTTTTTGTTTTCATGACTGCCTTCCTGATTCCACTTGTCGTTGATCTCTTTCTTCTCAGAAGAAAAAAGTCTTTAAAACAAGAATCTCGAAGACGACTTCTTTCTCATGGAGAGAAAGAAGTCTTCAAGATTCTTGTTTTGAAGACTTCTTTCTTCAAAGACGAAAGGGATCAACGACAAGTGGAATCAGGAAGGCAGTCATGAAAAGCAAAACAAGAATCTTGAAGACTAATAACTGATTTATTTGAAAGGATTCGGACAGAGAATACAAGAAGAAGAGGGATACAGGAAGGAGAACGGGAGAGAAGAAATAAAGTATCCGAAAAGGAGAACTAGTTATTATTTGTTGATCAGTTTACGATTGTGCGGGTTTGAAATGAGAAAGTATAGCCCATAATGTTGAAGATCCAAAAATAAAGATTGCGCAGAATAAGGCGGAAACTTCACAGAAGTAGAGAATATTGAAGGACCAAATCAGAAATAGTCTTAAAAATTCTTCCAACTCGTTGTTTGACTCCAATTTGTTTTTCTTCATCAACAGGAAAGTTGAATGCTTTCCTATCAGAGCTCCAAAAGAGTCTAGGTCTCTCTGTTAGGAGGAATATGGAATACCGGTGCATTTCCAAGTCGGATTCAAATTGTCATTCGTCTTGAGCTGGATTGTTAGAAAAGATAAAAAGATGGTTTTAATCGTTTTATTGATCAACCCAAATTTGCAAGATTTTATCACCGACTTGTCTCTGAGGCTATGAAAAAGGAAACAAGATTTGGGTGATGCAGAAAATGCTTTGGTGAAAGTTAAGAGAATTATTGATTCTGCGACTTTGGAAGAAAACCAAAATACATCGTCTAAAAGGAAACAACGACAAGTGGAATCAGGAAGGCAGTTATGAAAAGCTAAACAAGAATCTTCAAGACTAATAATGGATTTATTTGAAAGGATTCGGACAGAAAATACAGGAAGAAGAGGGAGACAGGAAGGAGAACGGGAGAGAAGAAATAAAGAATCCGAAAAGGAGAACTAGTTATTATTTGTTGATCACTTTACGATTATGCGGATTTGAAATGAGAAATGAGAAGATGTTTGTCAAAAGAAATTCGGCCAAGAAGCGCAACGGCAGGAGGAGAGGAAATGGCCAAACGAATACTCTGAGGAAAGGGTTTGTTACCCTTCATCAGGACCCCTAAAAGATTGATACGCTATCGGGACGTCAAAACATAAGTTAGCTTACGGGAAGAGTAGGAACGGGATATCTTCACACACGTGCACGTGTGTGTGTGTTTGCTGGGTATTATTTTCTTACCTGTTACTATGTTGCTAATTTCTATGATAAATTAATTCATGGGGGAATAAAACATTAAAGGGGATTTCGTATAATTACGTTTTGATATAGCTGACCATAACAGACAGTAAGTAGACGTAGAGCATTGGGAAACTAGGTCTTCCTCATTCATGTTTACCTATGGAATTAAGACGCTCTTCATGGATGTTGATGCTTAAGGAGGTGTAGACCCAAATGCTATTTTTCCTTCGTTTTTTATAAAGACCACTGATTTCTTAGCTCTTAAGTTGTCTGCTATTTTCTTCAAGTTATCAAATTATATATATATATATATATATATATATATATATATATATATATATATATATATATAGAAATATAGCAACTCGATTTGTAACTTTTGTATGCTTTTGCTAACAAAGACAGTCCTTTACTGTCTTTGGTTCGCTAATGTTGGAGAAGGCTCCGCCCATTTCGTAGTAGTAGTAAGAAGAGCAACACCTTGTCTGTTTGACATGGGAGCACTAGAGACATCTGACGAAAGATTTCTCCAGAGTGTCGGCGTTCTTTTGATTCTAACTGTACACTCGTTATTTGCGTCCCGTGAGGTTATGCAGTGGCATAACAAGCAATATAGATTATACTTTACTTTTTTTTTATATCATTGATGAGAAGAATCCTAAACGCATTATGTGCTATGTTGAATATATGTATAAGAATGTCCCTAAAACAAGATAACAGAAATAAGAAGAAAATGTACAGTTAATATAGAATATTTCAAAACGGAAAAATGAGAGCATAAGTAATCATTTGCAAATCAGGAGAAAAGCGTTCTTTATACTGGTCATTTCTTTGTTATATCAAGAAAGTGTAAACATCAGTCACGTAAATATGTAGTAGGTTGGCCAGGGCACCAGCCGCCCGTTGAGATACTACCGCTAGAGAGTTAGGGGCTCCATTGACTGGCCAGAGAATACTACGTTGGATCCTTCTCTCTGGTTACGGTTCTTTCCCTTTGCCTACACAGACACCGAATAGTATGGCCTATTCTTTACAGATTCTCCTCTGTCCTCATACACCTGACACTGTACTGTAGTTGTTCAGTGGCTACTTTCCTTTTGATAAGGGTAGAAGAGACTCGCCAGCTATGGTAAGCAGCTCTTCTAGGAGGACACTCCAAAATCAAACCATTGTTCTCTAGTCTTGGGTAGTGCTATAAGCCTCTGTACCATGGTCTTCCACTGTGTTGGGTTAGAGTTCTCTTGCTTGAGTGTACACTCGGGCACACTGTTCTATCTAGTTTCTCTTCCTCTTGTTTTGTTGAAGTTTTTTATTGTATATATAGGAAATATTTATTGTAATGTTACTATTATTAAAATATTTTATTTTTCCTCGTTCCCTTTCCTCACTGGGCTATTTTCCCTGTTGGGGCTCCTGGACTTATAGCATCCTGCTTTTCCAACTAGGGTTATAGCTTAGCATTTAATAACAACAATAATAATAATAATAATAATAATAATAATAATAATATGATAGTCAGGTTATTCTTTTAAATAATTTTTCGGTAGGACTATACCAAGAGAAAACTATAAATCTAGTTGTAGTCTTGAGTGAGAATTTTTATTTTATTGAGATTTTATTTTCAATAAACAAAATGCTCTGTATGAGAATTGTCAATAAGTCATTGTGTCTCAGTGAAATATGGCTTCGGAAAAGACGAAGTCGCTCCAAGGACTTAAAAACCAACCAAGTTAAGTAACTAATCTCACGAAAATAGTTGCAACTTTCTTATAAGGAGCTGCTTTTCATTTAAAACTACATTAACGTACTATTTGGTGGGGCTTCTTAAGATCATTGAAAGAGTGCCTCCTCATGCTAAACCATTTTGCAAAGCATGAAAACTGTCGCTGCAATAATCAATTGATCTCATATTCATCATCATCTCTTCTTACGCATTTTAACGCAAAGGGCCTCGGTTAGATTTCGCTATTCATCTCTATTTTGAGCTTTTAAATCAATACTTTTCCATCCATATCCTACTTCACGCTTCATAGTCCTCAGCCACGTAGGCCTGGGTCTTCCAACTCATATTATCAAGTCTCTGTTTTGCTTTAGTTTTCATTGTAAAGCAGCTACGGTAATTATAGTAATTTCTTATTTTTCTCATGATCATCATCAGCCTATATATATCAGATTTTCTTAGAATTCATTAAACGTGAATGGTCTGTTTTGGCGAAAAAGGTTTAATTGACCTTTTATCAGACTGAGAATTTCTCGGTTTTTTTATTATTTCAACTGTTTTAAGAAACGTAGGTTTTATAGAGAAGATTTAAATTTCTATATATCACAGAATTTTATTTCATAATTCATTTATTTTTTATCCATTAAATTTAAAATTGCTTTATTTTATTCGTTTATTTAACTTTAATATAGATATTTTTTTCTTCCCGATGTTAATCCTGCAAGGTCTTTAAGAGTCAAGTTTGACTCATTGGGCTGGTTAATCTCCTCCTTTTGATAATAATAATATTAATAATAATTATTATTATTGTTATTATTATTATTATTATTATTATTATTATTATTTATTGATAATAATAATAATAATAATAATATTAATAATAATAATAATAATCCCCTTCTATCTCTCTATATCTCCTACCTCCGCCAACCCAGTCCTGATTCTTTTAACTCACTGACCTCATCTTCATGTTGAGGTGTTTTCCCCACGGATCGATGATGTTATTTATTGTCTCGAGCTGAAATGGAATGGCAAGTTGTTCTTGGAAGACTAAGGGTAAATGGCTTGGCTTTTACTGAACGGCCAAGGCGTCCTGATGGAGCCTCGGGATGTCGACGGCTTCCGAATTAATTTTGTTCTTAATGGGAGGCTGTTCGAGGTTTACTTGAAAAGTTCAAACTCGCTGCGAATGAGCGTGTGTGTGGTTTTTTTTTTTTTTTTTTTTTTTTTTTTTTTTTTTTTTTTTTTGTACATGAAGGATCTGTTTTTATGTTGTTACTGTTCTTAAAAGGCTTTATTTCAATTGTTTATTACTTGTCTCATAGTTTATTCATTTCCTTGCTTCCTTTCCTCACTGGGGTATTTTTCACTGTTGGAGCCCTTGGGCTTATAGAATCCTGCTGTTCCAACTAGGGTTGTAGCTTAGCTTGTTGTAAATATATATATATATATATATATATATATATATATATATATATATATATATATATATATATATATATATATATATATATATATAGTTTCATTAGAAACGAATAAAAGTAACACTAATATAGTTTTTTGGTAAAATAAACGGAACAGAATATGCGATAAAGTAATAATGGTATTACAGAGAACGAATAATATTTTTCTCATCCCTCTCGGCACTTATTAATATAGATCTGAAATCATTATAGTGTTTCATTATTCTTCTGTGTTTTTTTTTCTAATATACGCAAAGTAAAACCACTAGTAAGTTCGTTTTTTTTTTTTTAATTTCCTATCTGATATTTTATAGATTTGTGCACTTTTGATATAATTTTTTTTTCTATTTATAATTTAATTTTTCGGTTCCTGTTGCGTTAAAGTGCAGATTAGATAGTAAAAGTGTAATACATCATTAGTTTGACCGTTATTAATTTTTTTAATTATATAGGTTGTGTATGTATGAACATATGTATTATGTTTGCATGTATATCACGTGTATTGGTGTTATTGATAGTAAGGATATTGCCCTAATTTATTGAATGAAGTATTTGTACTTCCCATACAAGTTTCTTTGAGGAGTAAACACTATGTATAAATATGTTTATTATGAACATTCCTTAATTATACTAATTACTTTAAATCCCTATTTCTACTTTTTATAGCTATACTCATTAGTCCTTTCAAATGAAGCTTAAAAAAACCTTTGAATACATAATTGAAAAAATAAAAGTAAAAAATCCTCCTTTTATACAAAGGTAAAATTTCTATCCTCTGAATGTTGTTATCGCGGTTTCCAGCGAAATGGGCTGGTTTAAAAAGTTCCCCTTTGGCGCGGAGTCAGTCCAACTGAGGCTTCTTATCTTCTATATTGGGTCCTTTGAGTCGTTTACTCGCGGTCTGGCAAAGAGATTTGAAAAAGCTATATCAGGAGTTGTCGGTAATGCAGTCTTCAAAGGAGACTTATACAAACATCTAAACGCCCCTTATCATTTTATACACGGGATTTGGTAACTAATTTTTACTTTCACGGTTTAAAGGTCCATCATGAATGGCAGAGGCCTTGGCTAGTAGGATAATGCCCTAGATACTGCCAATATGCAGTATACATATGATCAGATTTCCATCCAAGCTAGTACCAGGGAGGGCCAGGTAATGGCTGCTGATGACTCAGCATGTAGACCCATAGGCTTACCCAAACCCCTATCCTTAGCTCACAAGGGAGGTGGGGTTGCAGACACTACAAGAAACTGTCGAGGTTGAGCGGAACTCGAACCCCAGTCCGGCAAATCTCCAGGCAGGGACGTTTCCAATAGGCCACCACAATGGAAATTATTTTCATGTAAATCTCAAAAGAAGAAAATCTGATGTGCCAACTTTGATCGAAATTCAGATCATCATTAAGCAATGTTGGTTCTGGTCAGTTTTTGAATAAGTAACCACTATCGATCCTTCGGATGAGACCAGCCTGTTAAGATTTGTGAAGCGGCTAGTCTTGTGGAAATTTTCTGCTCAAGTGCTTCATCCATAATTTAGAAGTTATAATGTGTTGCTGTGACTTCTGTTGTTGAATTATCTGAGACCTTCCTTATCTGACAAGGGGAATAGTTTATTGGTCAAAGAAACTACTGTACTGTATATAATACCTGTAAGTGAAATGCGTGTATTGTGTATGTATGAATGTGCGTTTATGTATGTTCGCGCTCGCATACTTTCTTGCTTGCCTTTATACTCTGTAATAGTGAATTAAACATGGAAGCTTTATTTATCTGTAAAGAACTTTGTACATATAAACAATCATATGCTTGATAATTTTAGTGATCTTTATAATAGAATGATTTTGAAAGTTAATATTTTCTCCGAGTTATTTGTCGGAGATTTCATTTAAAATATCACAGTAAATTACTACTTCAGGATAACTTTGGCATATGATGAATTATGCTTCGCATTTCCTCATTAAAAGTTTTCATTATTCTGCGTTTTTCCAAGTTTTAAAAGTCTGGGGGAGAGAAAAGCCAAAGTTTTCTGGCACAACTCGGCAAGTGTTGTATAAACAAGTGACCTGCAAAAGTTTGAATCGCACTTTTCTCCTGTAACATACATAAAGTTTGTGGCATTATTCAAATTACCTCAAAATTGACATCTCTTGATTTAGAACTTTTATCGAGTTTCTTATTCATACTACTTTTTTGGATTAACTTTTTTAATGTAGTTGGTGTTTGCGTTTTTGTTTTGAAGTTTGTTTTGACTTGGTAGATTTCTATGAATTGTGACAGTTTCAGAATTTTCGCAATAGTGACTTAACTAGTTGTGAGGTGTGTGTGTGTGTGTGTGTAACAGAGTTCTATCCCCAAGCCAAGAGAAGATCTTGGGTAGTGCCATAGCCTCTGTACCATGGTCTTCCACTGTCTTGGGTTAGGGTTAGAGTTCTCTTGTTTTGTTAAAGTTTTTATAGTTTATAAAGTGATATTTATTTAAATATTGATACTCTTCTTATTTTATTTTTTCCATGCTTCCTTTCCTCACTGAGCTATTTTCCCTGTTGGAGCCCCTGGGCTTATAGCATCCTGCTTTTCCAACTAGGGTTATAGCTGAGCAAGTAATAATAATAATAATAATAATAATAATAATAATAATAATAATAATAATAATAATATACGGATGCGGTTCCTTGAAAATATATTTTGCCTCTTTTAATCTAATAAGAAGTATATTATATATCAGGTTATTACTTGATGTGTGGATTGCAGTTGGATTGAAAGGAAAACAAAAAGAAATAAGAGAGACGAGTGATAACTCTCTCTCTCTCTCTCTCTCTCTCTCTCTCTCTCTCTCTCTCTCTCTCTCTCTCTCTCTCTCTCTCTCTCTAAGCGAGGAAAAAAATGATCCAGTGAAAGGCTATCATCCATTGGATATAATATCCCTAGGGGGTATACCTCCACGACCTCCTCTTAGTGACGTTTTTATATGGCAAACGCAGGCCTTGTAAACCTAACATTTATTATTGCCTCATATAAGAAACAAACTGTTTTTTTGTCCCTAGTCCTCTCTTGTCGTTTCTTTATGGAAAGATGTATTTTCGTCCTTAGGAATTTAGTTTTTTATCCTGGGTTTTTTTTTTCTCAACCTTTCCTCTTTGGCATTTTACAGACGTAATATTTGTGTGTTTTATCCCAAGAAAGAATTCTTATATTCTTATTCCCAAGTGATGATAAGTTTTGATATTTACAAAATATTTTTTTAATCGTCGGTTTTGTTCATTTCATTCCTATTTTATTTAAAAGTTTTATTATTTTTATACATCATCATCTGATGACCCGAAAGAAGGCTGATATGAAGGCGATTACTTTTTGCCTGTATTAATATTCTGATTTTTTTTTCACTCTGTCTACTTTGTTCATGATAAGTCCGGCGTGAATTATCAGTTTTGAATTTTTCAAACTCGATCATTTTACAGGTGGGAAAGCAGAGAAAACTTACTTTTATGAATTTTAAATAAATTGTCCAGCGTCGTAACTTAAGGAATATGAGAATATGGATATTTGAATTTGTATTTGATTTTATGGGTCGATTGACGATGCATGCAAGTGTATATTAGGCAACCTCATTCCTATAAATCCATAAATTAAGTTAAATCAAATTGAGTTTTGTATGCAGTTCCGCATTAATATTATTATATTTTGTGGCCAAGAGACCGACCATAAAGCCATATGTTCAGGGTCCAATTCCCCTCTAGGCCCCGATCAAAGACTATGGTATGGCTTCCGATTTCCTCTAAGCTTCTCAAAATCTATTGAGTGGACCTTATTAATAACTTCATAGAAAGATCCGTGTGGATTCATTATTATACTGAATGTTTTATATAGTGTATAAATATATATAACAACAACAAATGCAGACGTTTTAAATCTACTGTAGGACAAAGGTCTCATATATGTCCATTGTCTGAGGTTCGGTCATTTTCATCACCAGGCTGGCCACAGTGGGTCGATGATGGTGGGAGACTTTAGTGTGATCGCTCGCAGCAAACCAACCTAGTATGGGTGGTCCTGACTAGTACAACTGTGCAGATCATGACGATACACAAACTTTCACCACGTTAAGGTGTGTTTGTGTGTGTGTGTGTGTA
>NC_090746.1:113202223-113207223 GCF_036898095.1 Palaemon carinicauda | reverse complement strand
TGTGTGTTCTTGATTCCAACTTGTGCAATAAATGCTTTATTACACATTCAATTCGTTTTTTGTAAGATTAGACACGCCATATTGTTGTTTAAAACATTCCAGCAGTGTTCCTGGGATTTCTGTCATTGCGAGGGCAAAACGCTCAGTATTCACAATGCGACGAACGTAATGAAGGTTGTAAACTTATTAAAAAGTTTTTGTCTGCCAAAACTTGTGTAAGAGTCTGATTAAATTCTTGCACGTGATGTTTTTGGCGGCGGTGTCTTTTGATGTGCTGCGCAACGAAAGATTCAGCTGTTTCTTTAAATTGCTTTTGGGACAATGCCATGCAGGAAACTGTCCAGTAAAAAAAAAAAATGATCAAAAGATTTGTAAGGTTTGAAGGCTGCTCATGAATGGCAGAGCCAAGGGACAGTGACATTGCTCTAGCAAGCAGGAAAATGAAGCTTCATTGCCCTAGCAAGCAGGATAATGCAGCATCATTGCCCTAGCAAGTAGGAAAATGCCCTAGAGACTGACTATATATACATAAGATTAGTGCCCAAGCCCTCTCTCTCCACCCGAGCTAGGACCAGGGAGGGGCCAGGCAATGACTACTGAGGACTTAGCAGGTAGACCTATAGGTTCCCCCAAAACCCCCCATACTTAGCTCACAAGGATGATGAGGTTACAGACACTACAAGAAACTATCGAGTTTGAGGGGGACTCGAACCCCAGTCCGGTGAGAGCCAGGCAGGGGACGCTTCCAATAGGCCTCCCTTAAAGCAAAGCAAAACCTCCAGTAATAAGATAAATCTAACCTGGAATTAAATAGAGACTTTAAATTAGTTTCCTCAAAAAAAAAAAAAAAAAAAAACGATTGAAGATGTCGCGGAAGCAACGAAAATATTGCCTTAGTTTGGAAATAAAATTAATGGAAAAAGCTTAGCAGGAGATACATTACTTTCCAGACAATATCCTCTCAGATACATCCCCGTAATGGATAGCTTTTGAGCATTAACTGAGATTAGGAGGAAAAGGAAAATTTGGGTGGTAATTTAGTGCTGGTTCCCGGAGAGGAAGTCGCTCATTTGATTGCTATTACTTAGGAAATTTATGTCACGTTTTTAAAAAGATTTTTTGTTATCCGGGATTTTTTTTCTATCTTTATTGACTTGTAATTTTGCCTATATATTTTGTTAAAATTTTCTGGAAGGTCATCCTATATTCATAATGTAGGTTCTTGGCCCTTGTTATGTTTTTTTTTACAATACAATATGCGTGTCCTCTCTCTCTCTCTCTCTCTCTCTCTCTCTCTCTCATATATATATATATATGTGTGTGTGTGTGTGTGTGTGTGTATATATATATTTATATGTATGTATATATATATATATATTTATATTTATATTTATATATAAATATATATATATATATATATATATATCCTATACACACACACACACACACACACACATATATATATATATTATATATATATATAAAGAGAAAAGATATAGACGAACTTGAAGTTATTTAGATGGATTAACTGTTTTAGTGTATACCCATATTATTTTATGTTAATTCCCTTTGTTTCATTGAATGGGAAAATTCAATTTTATTAAAAGTTTATTTTCAAATACTATCTTTAATCCTCTTATTATAATGCCTTGGAATTTACTCTTAAGTAATTCCCTTTCAACAGGAAACTTGAGAAGTACTCTGTTACCCAATATTTTTTCAGAATCAATGTTAACATCTTGATAATTCTTTTAAGCAGGATTTTGATGATCAAACCCCCCCCCCCCCCACTCTTTCACTATTCTCGCCTCTCAAGGCTCAAGGTGATGATGACAGGTTCATCCTTGCCAAGATTCTTGGACATGATGTGTTTGTACTATGCTAGCGGTATTTTTAGATTAATTTCAGAATCGGGTCTTCTGAATGCTATTTTAACATTTATAAGGACATCTTTGCTTTTATAGTTTTAAATTGAATTTTCCTTTATTCTCTACTTATAGTAAATGATATTGGCATCAATGATCTTCGATATCAGGATGCCAGAAAAAATCCAAATCAATCAATCAATCAATCAACTCTCCCCCCCACACCAACACTAATCCAATCATCCGTCTTGTCATCAAGATCTATTCTCGGCACCTCTTCGATTTTTATAAAACATCCATTCAACTTATAGGTTTGCTCGTGGGGACTATTATAGATGTATGGAGGTAAAAGATGGCAGGATTTAAGGTTAAGGTTCTCCTCGTAAGGCTTCTTCTCCAGCACTTCGTCAAGAGATGATGACGTTGCCGGCTGTGACACGGAGATTTGTTTATGAAAGCAGGTGACGATACATTAGTTACCTCATAACGGACCGTTTGGGAAAGCTGTCGTAGTGCAGGGTCTGGCCCAAAGGATATTATTATTATTATTATTATTATTATTATTATTATTATTATTATTATTATAAAGAAGAAACTATTTATGTGAATAAGTGATCCATTGTTTATAATCTATAATTTTTTTTTCATCAGTCCATGGGTAGCCATTTTGCTATCCTTGATATCAATCAATCAATAATTTTCTGGATTTGTCTTTTCTTTCCTCGTGCAAAAGTGTTCGTCGTACTAGACATTTTCCTTTATATGCTTTTTCACCTGAAGTTATATTGGTTTTTATCAGCATAATATATAAAAGGCAAAGAAAATGTCAAGCTTTTGAAACGTCATCCATTGGAAACAATGTCCCTTTTTATTGTTTTCTAAGACTTGAGAAAGTAGGACATCAAGTGGCGAACCATGAACCCCTTGAGAGACATGAAAGCTTTGAATGTCTATTTTTTACCTTACTTGGATTACAGTAAAGCTCTCTTAAGAAGGTTAATCTCACTTTATCTCTGGCGAATGCATCACTTTTTTTTCAAAATGATTTAGTCATGACCGTCAACGGACGAAACTCCTCCCGACTTTGTTTGGTTGTGTTACCTTGAAGTGAAGCTTTGAATTTACATTTTTCAAATTGTGACATCTTTTGTTGTTCACACTCCCAGTTACTTGAGTTGTTTTATGTACAAGTATGAAAATAAATACGTGTAAACGAAATACCCGAAATCCATGAAAAACTGTGTTTATCGTAGTTGTTTAGCCTCTATATCCCACCGCCAATGAAGTTGGAAGGAGATTGTTTTACCCCCTGTTTTTGTGTGTGTGTGTTTGTTTGTGAATAGCTTCCTGGCCACAATTTTGATCGTAGAGTAGTGAAACTTGCATGGATTAACTTTGGAAGGTCTAGGTCAAAGGTCAAGGTAACGGTGAAGCAAAATGTCCCAATTCACGTTACCAGTCGTAAGTTTGGACATCGTTGTCACAGAGACTTCAAACTTGGTTTCATATTCGAGTGTATGAAAAATCTACGCCAATTAATACATGCTAAGATCAAGCTCTTTATTATAGTGTATAGCACTGATGAAGAGAAATGGGAGATAACACATATATTGTTAAACCGAATCCTGTTAATGGAATTGCTGGCCAGTTTTAATGTACAGTACTATTCTATAAAGTAATGAATTATATGTTGTAATTGCAATTATGATTATCTAGAAAAATAATTACCTGGGATTAGTTTTGCCTTTAATGGAACCCTGACGTTGCTTTTAAACTTATATCGTTTAAAGTGGTCATCATTCAAACAGTTAATGTTGACATATGAAATTTATGATGTAAGAGTTTATAGCCGTGCTAAACAAATGTGAAAAAAAATCTTACTCAATTTTTTCTTATAGATTTTTTACGAATGTAAAAACGCATTCCCTTTTTAAAAGTGTTTTTAATTTGAAAATAAAAACTATAAATAACCGAGCTTGCAACTCGAATACAGTATACTTACACAAAAAATTTATAGTGATTTAATGATTTTAAATATAGATTATACCTCACAACTTATTAATGGTTCAAATGAGGATACACACCCCGCAGACTTTATCGTCGTAAAGTTATAGCTAAAAGAAAAAAATAGAAAAATCCAGTGAAGACAAAACTTGAAAACAGTCCTTCCTATGACATGGGGTTCCACTGCTCAATGGCTCCTGCACTCAGCTGTTTTGTGTCCTTATCTTGGCTTACGTGTGTGAAGTGAATTCTAGGATCCTAAGGATTCATCCTCAGTGGTACAGATCGAAATTGCACAGACATCAAGACGACAGTGGACGGGTAAGTTTTATTATGTTAATGTTGTCGGGAAAATTATATTTTCAGGGATAACACAACAACCTTTTTTTGACATTATATTCAGGTAGTCATACCGAATGACGCACACACACACACACATATATATATATATGTATATATATATATATATATATGCTCGTGTGTATACTGTAATATATACAGTGTATATATATATATATATATATATGTACAGTATATATATATATATATATATATGTACAGTATATATATATATATATATATACATATACATATATATATATCTATATATATGCTCGTGTGTATACTGTTTGTATACAGTATATATATATATATATATATGTGTGTGTGTGTCCTGTGTCTGTGTCTGTGTGTGTATGTATATATATAAATATATATATATATACTTATATATAAATATATATATATATATATATATATATAAATATATATATATATATATGAGAGAGAGAGAGAGAGAGAGAGAGAGAGAGAGAGAGAGAGAGAGAGGGGGGGGGGAAGCTCCTATTATCAAGTGCCCACTACTAATTATAATGCATAATTCACTGCTAATGTCAACAGAGGTACAGATGGTACACAATACTGCGTATATATCGTTTAATGCTCCCCTGAGATCCAAACCCAGGTCACCAAGAATAATACTGATAGTATGATATACTGTAGTTCTGTGTTTCATCATCAAGTAGTTCCTCTCAACTGGGATTTAGGGTCTAGTTGCAGTGGTTCTTAACCTTTTTAGAGGTACTGAACCCAGCAAGTGTCATACGTTCACTCATCGAACCCTTCATAGTT
>NC_090746.1:113185578-113201723 GCF_036898095.1 Palaemon carinicauda | reverse complement strand
GGTTGAAACTGCGTATGCGCGTATGTTTATATTTATCTTAATTATTTAGTCGTCATTTTTGACGGATTGCGTACACTAGTGTATTTATATTTTGTGATTTGCTCACCATGTCTAAAATAGCAATTTTTTTCCCTTACATGAGTTAGTGTTAACTGCAAAATCAAAGCAAGCAATTTTTTTTTTAGAATGTCTGGAGGTAAATATGACGACAGTATCGAAGATTTAATCATTAAAATTCGCATGCATGGCACCGAAGATCCATTGAGGAGGAAAAAGAAAAGACGAATGAAAAAATTAATAATAAAAAAAAAACGACCGTTTTGAGAGAGAGAGAGAGAGAGAGAGAGAGAGAGAGAGAGAGAGTTTACGGGCTGCCAACGCAAGAGCCTGTGTTCCAACCCCCTGTGTGTGAGAGAGAGAGAGAGAGGAGAGAGAGAGTTTACGGGCTGCCAACGCAAGAGCCTGTGTTCCAACCCCCTGTGTGTGAGAGAGAGAGAGAGAGAGAGAGAGAGAGAGAGAGAGAGTGAGTTTACGGGCTGACAACGCAAGAGCCCGTTTTCCAACCATGAGAGAGAGAGAGAGAGAGAGAGAGAGAGAGAGAAAGCTGAAGGATGGAATGATCGAAAGGAATATTGCGTTAGGAACAGGAGAGACGAGAGAGAAAGGTTAAAAAAAAGGAAAGGGAGAAATAGTTTTGGGTCTTTGGCATAAAACACGCACTCTCAATAGCGCACGAAATAGTTGCTTGTTAAAACTGAGAGATGTGCTTGGTCGTGTAAGTACTGTATCCCATCAAAGGACCACGTTTTTTTAAAGCCTCGAAATATCCTCGATTGGTGAGCTGCATTGGTATTTCGTTGGTCGTGTTGCTTTTACGACGATGTGATGCGCAGCGTGACTTCAAGTGAATAGCTTCGAGAGGGAAGCTTTTTAAAATTCATGGTGGCGTTGAAATCATATTTTTTATTGATCGAGGGTTGTGTAGATATTTCTTTATTGAAATTCCACCTTAGAAGTCATTTTTTTGTACTCAGAAATTCTGTGCGAGGAAGCGGGAAAAGGAGAGAGAGAGAGAGAGAGAGAGAGAGAGAGAGAGAGAGTGTGTTTACGGGCTGCCAACGCAAGAGCCTGTGTTCCAACCCTGTGTGAGAGAGAGAGAGAGAGAGAGAGAGAGAGAGAGAGTTTACGGGCTGCCAACGCAAGAGCCTGTGTTCTAACCCTGTGTGTGTGAGAGAGAGAGAGAGAGAGAGAGAGAGAGAGAGAGTGTGTTTACGGGCTGCCAACGCAAGAGCCCGTTTTCCAACCATGTGAGAGAGAGAGAGAGAGAGAGAGAGAGAGTGTTTACGGGCTGCCAACGCAAGAGCCTGTGTTCCAACCCTGTGTGAGAGAGAGAGAGAGAGAGAGAGAGAGAGAGTTTACGGGGTGCCAACGCAAGACCCCGTGTTCCAACCATGTGAGAGAGAGAGAGAGAGAGAGAGAGAGGGAGAGAGAGAAAGCTGAAGGATGGAATGATCGAAAGGAATATTGCGTTAGGAACAGGAGAGACGAGAGAGAAAGGTTAATAAAAAGGAAAGGGAGAAATAGTTTTGGGTCTTTGGCAAATTGAATTTTTATTATTCATAACTTGGGCGTTGTGATACGCCGCTTCCATTCATCTCGCGGACTCTTTCTGGCACTGACTCTTTGCTCTATTGCTTTTGTTTTGGTTCGATTTCACTGTTCATTCGGGCACTAGATTGGTTTCCTGGAACGTGTTAATGTGGTCGTGCGTGTGTGCGCTTCGCCCAATTTCCTGCTTGCGTTTAGGCTGCTGGGAAAAGGGTGTCTTCATGATTTCATAGTTGGAGGTGTGTGAATTAGCTTTGTTTAAATACCATTTATTTTTATGATTGTAATTCGTTAATAGTTATTGTTTAAGATAACTTTTTTTCGCATTAAATATTAAACTGTGGATTTACGAGTAAATAAATAAACTTTTTTTTGTATAATTGTAATAAAAAATAGAGTTAATCAATACAGATTATTTTAGGTAAAGTTCTCTCTCTCTCTCTCTCTCTCTCTCTCTCTCTCTCTCTCTCTCTCTGGGTGTCTTAACGTCTTTTATCCTTTTAATTCATATTGTAACCGTAGTGGTTTTCTCCCAATTGCACTTGGGTCTGAATGGTCCTCACAAGCCCCAGCACCTGCTGTATAGCCCAAAATTATAAACTCTCTCTCTCTCTCTCTCTCTCTCTCTCTCTCTCTCTGGGTGTCTTAACTTCTTTTATCCTTTTAATTCATATTGTAACCGTAGTGGTTTTCTCCCAATTGCACTTCGGTCTGCATGGTCTCACAAGCCCCAGCACCTGCTGTATAGCCCAAAATTATAAACTCTCTCTCTCTCTCTCTCTCTCTCTCTCTCTCTCTCTCATGTCAGATCCATTACTGCATTCTTATATTTTTAATCAAACCGCTCAAATACAGCTAATTAGGTTACCTTAATTACCGACAGTACCCAGTACATTATTTACTCCCTATAGTAACGTACTTTTCCCTTTTTGGAAATGTCCCGGATGTTAATTTAGAATCAACAGAATAAAACATCTCTCTTCATCAGAAGTGATTCGAGAAAACCATTAGACCTTTTTTATGAATGAGCATTTAAGTTATTCATTGTTTTTTTTGCCATTTTTCCACCAGTTCCCTTCCATTTGGAATTAATTCCTTTTTTCTCTATCTTATTCATAAAACCATTAGACCTTTTTTTATGAATGAGCATTTAAGTTATTCATTGTTTTTTTCCATTTTTCCACCAGTTCCCTTCCATTTGGAATTAATTTCTTTTTTCTCTATCTTATTCATCTGTTTTCATTTCAAGCAAATTCTTCCTTCTGACCAATGAATGAAGGATTGTTGATGATCTGGCATCATAACATCAAAGGTCATTGATGCCAATTAGAGTATGATTAATAATAATTAATTAATTCAAGATAGATATTTACATTCATTCCGGTTGACACGGACCGCCTGAACATTCAGAATTTGCCATGGAACATATTTACTTATAATATCATAGTTTATCTCAATTTCTTCAAATATTAATGATAATTTTTATTAAATTTTCATAATATATATGCATTATATACTCAACTTACAAGAGTGTAGAGTTAAAATGACATTAAAACCAATCTTATAAAAGATCCTAACCTGAAAATTCCATTAAGATTGATTAGGTCAACAGTATGGAGCAAGGTTATGTATCACAGTTAACTACTGTCCATCAGGGGGAATTAAGATTTTTACGCCTCTGTAACCTGACTGAAATAAAGCAACCAAAGGTGATAATTGCGTACTGTCTCTTATGCATTTACGCCTCTGGACTTTAACCTTTAACATTCCAGATAACATTAGTATGTATATATATATATATATATATTATATATATATATTTGTTTATTTATTTATATATATTATATATATACATTTATGTGTATTTATACATTATGTATGTATATAATATATATTCATACATACATTACGTGTGTGTATACATATACAGTATGTGCATGTATATGCATTTATATAATATAGATATATATATGTATGTCTGTGTGTGTATTTAGCTATACATGTATATACAGTTTATATACATATACAGTATTCATTATTTGATAATACATCGAGAGAACATTGTCTTGTCATCACTCAAAATCTTTTACAGAGCAAAGAACTTTCTGCCCCTGCCCTGTTATTTTCCTTCAGGGGAATGAATACTCCCTGTTTTACCATTTCTTGAAATATGGTTTGCAACATTTCTGACCCCTTCCAGGAAGGATGTTCTTCATCCCCTGACAGGTCATCTTCGCCGGTTTCCTTTCTTGTTTCTGCGAGGTGAAAAACTTGCAAAACTTTGAAATTTTTTTTTTTTTTTTTTTTTTTTTTTTTTTTTTTTTTTTTTTTTTTTTGTGAAAATGGAGTAACTCGACGTTTGTGTTGTCCGATGACTGATAATGTTTTATGAGAAGGTGTGTTATACTAACTGGCCTTTTTTTTGTCTTGTTATTTTCCGGAATTTTGTGTTTATTTAGGTCTTGGAATATAGTTTTCTGTTATTAGTTTTATTTTCCTTTCTACTAAATAATTTTAACTAAGTGTTTTATCTTTCATTTCAAGTCCGGTATTTGTATAATAGTGTTCAGGGGCTTCGATTTTTCAATTTTCAATTTTTACTTAGTTTCCTTTAAATTGCAATTAGTTTTGTTCTTTTCATTTGCAATTAGTTTTGTTCTTTTCATTTGCAATTAGTTTTGTTCCTTGCGATTGCAATCAGTTTTGCTCCTTTCAATTGCAATTAGTTTTTGTTCTTTTCATTTGCAATTAGTTTTGTTCCTTTCAATTGCAATCAGTTTTGCTCCTTTCAATTGCAATTAGTTTTGTTCTTTTCATTTGCAATTAGTGTTGTTCCTTGCGATTGCAATCAGTTTTGCTCCTTTCAATTGCAATTAGTTTTGTTCTTTTCATTTGCAATTAGTTTTGTTCCTTTCAATTGCAATAAGTTTTGCTCCTTTCAATTGCAATTAGTTTTGTTCTTTTCATTTGCAATTAGTTTTGTTCCTTGCGATTGCAATCAGTTTTGCTCCTTTCAATTGCAATTAGTTGTGTTCCTTTTAGTCTACAATTAGACGCACAATGATATGATATGAGAGAGAGAGAGAGAGAGAGAGAGAGAGAGAGAGAGGGAGGAGAGAGAGAGAGAGAGAGAGAGAGAGAGAGAGAGGAGGGTACACACGTAGCATTGAGCTTGTCTGTGGGAAACCAAATAGTCTCTCCATTTGTGATATAACATTACCTCCCTCTCGCTTCTCATGCAGGTTAATGGTCCTTGAGATAATACAGCGTTCTCATGCTGGTAGGAGAGAGAGAGAGAGAGAGAGAGAGAGAGAGAGATGTGGAAAGGGTCTTTTGTTGTGATTGTATTTCGCGGTATTTGCGTTTAACTTTCATTGATTGTTTGCAGTTGATACATTTCTTTAATTTATTTTACCGTTGACTTACCGAAACCACTTATTACTTGTGCACGAGATAGTCATAAATTTTATCCCAATTAAATTTTTGTTTCCGTTGTAAATTAATAGGGACGGGCTGTATTTCCCGTTTTTTTTTTTTTTTTTTTTTTTTTTTTTTTGAGTCGATTATTTTGTTACCAAAAGCTAATTATATTTTATATTTATGATATTTTTTTACGAAAAGCTAATTATTTTTAGTCAAATGATTTTGTTACCTTCAGCTAATTTTATTTTAAAGTAGATGATTTTTTTTTTACCAAAACCCAATTCCATTTTTATACTCGATGATTTTGTTACCAAAAGCATGATAGTAATCATAAGTAGTCCCTATTTTTAGACTGAGAAAATATACCTCCTGGCCCCATTCTGTCGAATGATATTGTTCGCGATATGAAAGATCCGTTGACCGAGATTTTCCACCCTATAGAGAAGACCTGGTTTCCACCTGCTGGGAATATAACAGTAGCAATTCATCCTCATCGTCCGAGCATAATGGACAGCATATGAGGTTTGGGTCGTCTGTTGTTTTGATCTCTCGTAGATCACATTCTGTATCCAGTGGTGTGACTGACGTTCCTTTGTTTCTCGTCGTCTGACTTATTTCGAGGAAAGGGTATTATTATGTGGTTATTGTTTTGTATAATTTGATGTAAAAAGATATTATTTTTTCTCCCCTAATGATGGGTCATCTTGAAGTAGTATTTGCTTCATTGCATTATAAATTATCCCATTTTATGTGTTTATTAAATGTTGTAGCAACTAAAACTTTTCTAGCAGACTTTACTTGCTACTCCGTTCTTGGAATTGCAATTAGTTTGTTCCTTACGATTGCAATTATTTTAACTCTTTTGTTCCTTTCAATTTCATTTGTTGTTCCTTTCAATTGCAATAAGTCTTGCTCTTTTAAATTGCATTGTTAGTTCCTTTCAATTGCTATTAGTTTTGTTCTTTTCGATTGCAATTTTTGTTTCTTTTAATTGTAGTTACTTTTGCTCTTTTCAATTGCAATTAGTTTTGCTCCTTTCAGTTGCAATTTAGGTTCCTTTCAATTGCAATTAGTTTAAGTAGCCTTTGCTTCAGTTTTTTAATTATAAACTGTCTCGTTTTATGTGTATATTAAATGTTGTAGTAACTAAAAATGTTCTTGCAAACTTACAAGTGATATTGTTCATTCGCTTTACGTCTGTTTTCTGTGATGCCCTGTGATCATACTCAGTTAAAAAGGAAGATTTTGTAATTTACAGTAAGATACATTTTAATTGCATATGAATACGTATGTATACATTTTTAATTTGATTATGAAGACTTATCCACGAAGAGTTAGATAATTAAGATATATATAAAAACAATCCTTTTATCCCACGTCATTTTTCCAAGATTAGATTGAATTCAATTCAGGAGTTAAGACGTATCCGGTCTCTCTCAACCGGAAGAATTTTACTTAAACTTTCCTCCAATTCTTGTTCCATCCCATTAATCTTACCTTTCCCATCTAACTCATAATTGGAGAAACCCGTATAAGATGAATGGCAGCCGATAATGCCATAACTCTTCCATCCACTGAGGCATTCTTAGAAGGCCATTTATGATGTAACCCCTGCCAAATAAAAAGAAAAAAAAAATTCCAATGCTCACTTAAACTAGTTAGCAGTTCGTGATTTCCTTGTATGGCTGCCAGTGTGATGGTATGTGTAGATGAGGATTTTCGTATCTGTAACAAATATGTTAGGTTTCTCGTATCTGTAAAAGATATGTTAGGTTTATAATTTTTTTGAGCTCCCGTATCTGTACTTGTAGAATTTATTTGGTAGGAAATCCAGCCATGAATCCTTAACCATTTACGCTTCCATTCAAGAGATTAGTACTGTCAGTGCGTGCCTCAGTGGCGTTAATGAACGATCTTAGAAGCGTCCCATCGAACTAGGTGCAACCACTTTTTAGCCGTCTAGTATACCCCCATTCCTACTTCCATCATTCTGTCCAACCTCCTAACTTTGACTTCATTGTGCAACTTCGGTTGAATGTCCTTCTAGGCCCCAACTCCTGACCATATGGGCTAAATTCTTCCAAAAAATCCAAAAATGGCTAAATGAAATAACTATGCACTATTTCGTGATCTGCCACAATTCTCAAGAAAGGGATCACTTAGTTACTTAGAGCGGTGTGAAAGAGTTTGCAAGGATTTGCAATGGGAGAGAAAATTTAGAGCAAACGTAATGATGATGATATATTATCGTGCATTTTTCCCATTTCTTTGGGGTAAGCACGGTTGCCTTCTTTTTGAAGGCCTTTGCTTTGGGGGTACACCGTAGTCTCGATCGGCTGCCTTGCCTGACATCACTTATATCCCGGTAGCATATGTGTTGTACCAGTCACCAGCGTCCCTCCTCCCTACAGCGAGGAGTCCTGGCGCTGTTAGGTCGACATTTCGAGACAGTTCCTGTTACGTTTTAAGAGGGGGTTGGAGTGGCTTGGTTTGTGTGTATTAATATATATATATATATATATATATATATATATATATATATATATATATATATATATATATATATATATATATATATATATATAAGTAAATAAATTGACAGTTGATAATTATTATACCTTGTAAACTTTCGTTCAATTTAATACAAAACCGAAGATGAAAAAACTAATCAAATAAAAATCAAATTTATGCTAGTCGTATCTCCTAATCAGGATGAAATGTAATTATGTGGTCTGTTTTCTTTTCGTCCGGCTGCCAATTAACATCTTTTGAGAAGCTTAATCAAACTAGTATTGTCTTCCCTTTTTTTTCACTTAATTTTTTATATGGAAAATACCCTTGAAGTTCTTCAGTTGTATTGTGGCAGTCTAATTTCTGATGGCACGTTTCAAGTTTTCAAGTTATTTTTTTTTTTTTAATTTTCACTTTTATCATTATTATTATTATTATTGTTGTTGTTGTTGTTGTTATGGAAAAACTGTCTTTAGATTATGTAAAATCATGGTCAAAAAGTGAAAGTAATAAGGGTGATAATTTTGCACTTTTATCATTATTATTATTATTATTATTATTATTATTATTATTGTTGTTGTTGTTATTGTTGTTGTTATGGAAAAACTGTCTTTAGATTATGTAAAATCATGGTCAAAAAGTGAAAGTAATAAGGGTGATAATTTTGCAGAGATAGAGAATCTAGCCAATATTGCTTCCTCTACTTACCCATTATTGGTGGTTCAATTATTCCGAGGTGTAAACGAATTTCAAAATAGGAATATTTGTGTTTTTATTTATATTAGCATTTTGTAGCAAAAGACTCAGTAATTCATGGCACCATCTCGTGTTATAAAAGTGGTTTAGTTAATTCTTCAACTCAAGCTGAAAGGTAAACGGAATTCAACAGGAAGAGAATGTCAAGAGGATTATAAAAATAGTAAAGAAACATTGCATTAGTTAACGAGAAACTCAGAATCTTCTTCATTCAGTGTCAGCTCATTTCAGCAGTTCCTTTATTAACGGGCTCTTGATAGAAATTATTTTTTTTTTATCTTTATATAACTTTAAAAAAAGAAGATGTATTGATATCAAGGGATTTGTTAATTTTCCCTGAGGTGGATAGTCAGATTTTATATTGTAATATTATGATGCATCGGATATACAAAACTCCATACGAAAACCGTATTGTCAATTGAATCTGTATAACTTAAAAGTTCAAACTTGCAGCAAATGTTTTTATGTTGAACAGGTTGACAGAAGTCTTTTTTTATAGTTTACATGTGAAATATATGTTTTGATGTTGTTACTTTTTTTAAATATTTTATTTTAATTGTTCATTATTTCTTATATCGTTTATTTATTTCCTTATTTCCTTCCCTCCCTGGGCTATTTTTCCCTGTTGGAGCCTTTGGGCTCATAGCATTTTGTTTTCCAACTAGGGTTGTAGCTTAGCTAGTAATAATGATAATAATGTACAGTTCGCTAATGTTCGAACTCCGCCCATTTCGTAGTAGTAGTAAGAAGAGCAACACCTTGTCTGTTTTGTCATGGGAGCACTAGAGACATCTGACGGCGTTCTTTTGATTCTAACTGTACACTTGTTATTTGCGTCCCGTGAGGTTATGCAGGGGCAAAACAAGCAATATAGATTATACTTTACTTTTTTTTTTAATATCATTGATGAGAAGAATCCTAAACGCATTATGCGCTATGTTGAATATGTTATGTATAAGAATGTCCCTAAAACAAGATAACAGAAATAAGAAGAAAATGTACAGTTAATATAGAATATTTCAAAACGGAAAAATGAGAGCATAAGTAATCATTTGCTAATCAGGAGAAAAGCGTTCTTTATACTGGGCATTTCTTTGTTATATCATGAAGTGTAAACATTAGTCACGTAAATATGTAGTAGGTTGGCCAGGGCACCAGCCGCCCGTTGAGATACTACTGCTAGTCAATGGACCCCCTAACTGTCCATTGACTGGCCAGAAAGTACTACGTTGGATCCTTCTCTCTGGTTACGGTTCTTTCCCTTTGCCTACACAGACACCGAATAGTGTGGCCTAATCTTTACAGATTCTCCTCTGTCCTCATACACCTGACAACGTTGAGATTACCAAACAATTCTTCTTCACCCAAGGGGTTAACTATTGTACTGTAGTTGTTCAGTGGCTAGTTTCCTTTTGGTAAGGGTAGAAGAGACTCCTCAGCTATAGTAAGCAGCTCTTCTAGGAGAAGGACACTCCAAAATCAAACCATTGTTCTCTAGTCTTGGGTAGAGCTATAAGCCTCTGTACCATGGTCTTCCACTGTCTTGGGTTAGAGTTCTCTTGCTTGAGTGTACACTCGGGCACACTGTTCTATCTAGTTTCTCTTCCTGTTGTTTTGTTGAAGTTTTTATTGTTTATATAGGAAATATTTATTGTAATGTTACTATTCTTAAAATATTTTATTTTTCCTCGTTCCCTTTCCTCACTGGGGTATTTTCCCTGTTGGGGCCCCTGGGCTTATAGCATCCTGCTTTTCCAACTAGGGTTATAGCTTAGCATTTAATAATAATAATAATAATAATAATAATAATAATAATAATAATAATAATAATAATAATAATATGATAGTCATGTTATTCTTTTAAATAATTTTTCGGTAGGACTATACCAAGAGAAAACTATGAATCTAGTTGTAGTCTTCATTGAGAATTTTTATTTTTTCAAGATTTTATTTTCAATAACCAAAATGCTCTGTATGAGAATTGTCAATAAGTCATTGTGTCTCAGTGAAATATGGCTTCGGAAAAGACGAAGTCTCTCCAAGGACTTAAAACCAACCAAGTTAAGTAACTAATCTCTCGAAAATAGTTGCAACTTTCTTATAAGGAGCTGCTTTTCATTTAAAACTACATTAACGTACTATTTGGTGGGGCTTCTTAAGATCATTGAAAGAGTGCCTCCTCATGCTAAACCATTTTGCAAAGCATGAAAATTATCGCTGCAATAGTCAATTGATCTCATATTCATCATCATCAGCATCTCCTCTTACGCCTATTGACGCAAAGGGCCTCGATTAAATTTCGCTATTCATCTCTATTTTGAACTTTTAAATCAATTCTTCTCCATTCATATCCTACTTCACGCTTCATAGTCCTCAGCCATGTAGGCCTCGGTTTTCCAACTCATATTATCAAGCCTCTGTTTTGCTTTAGTTTTCATTATAAAGCAGCTACGGTAATTATCGTAATTTCTTTTGTTTCCTATGATCATCATCAGCGTACGTATCAAATTTTCTTGGAATTCATTAAACGTGAAGGGTCTGTTTAAGCGAGAAAAGTTTAATTGACATTTCATCACACTGAGAATTTCTCGGTTTTTTTTTTTTTTATTATTTCAACTATTTTAAGAAACGTAGGTTTTATAGAGTAGATTTAGATTTCTATATATCACAGAATTTTATTTCATAATTCATTTATTTTTTATCCATTAAATTCAGAATTGCTTTATTTTATTCGTTTATTTACCTTTAATATAGATATTTTTTTCTTCCCGATGTTAATCCTGCAAGGTCTTTAAGAGTCAAGTTTGACTCATTGGGCTGGTTAATCTCCTTTTAATAATAATAATGATAATATTGATAATAATAATAATAATAATTATTATTATTATTTATTAACAATAATAATAATAATAATAATAATAATAATATTAATAATACTAATAATCCCCTTCTATCTCTATATCTCCTACCTCCGCCAACCCAGTCCTGATTCTTTTAACTCACTGACCTCATCTTCATGTTGAGGTGTTTTCCCCACGGATCGATGATGTTATTTATTGTCTCGAGCTGAAATGGAATGGCAAGTTGTTCTTGGAAGACTAAGGGTAAATGGCTTGGCTCTTACTGAACGGCCAAGGCGTCCTGATGGAGCCTCGGGATGTCGACGGCATCCGAATTAATTTTGTTCTTAATGGGAGGCTGTTCGAGGTTTACTTGAAAAGTTCAAACTCGCCGCGAAAGGTTTTTTTTTTTTTTTTTTTTTTTTTTTTTTTTTTTGTATATGAAGGATCTGTTTTTGTGTTGTTACTGTTCTTAAAATGCTTTATTTCAATTGTTTATTACTTGTCTCATAGTTTATTCATTTCCTTGTTTCCTTTCCTCACTGGGGTATTTTTCACTGTTGGAGCCCTTGGGCTTATAGAATCCTGCTGTTCCAACTAGGGTTGTAGCTTAGCTTGTATATATATATATATATATATATATATATATATATATATATATATATATATATATATATATATATATATATATATATATATAGTTTCATTAGAAACGATTCAATGTAACACTCAATATAGTTTTCATTAAATTAAACGGAATAGAATATGCGATAAAGTAATATTGGTATTACAGCACTTATTAATATAGATCTGAAATCATTAGTGTTTCATTATTCTTGTGTTTTTTTTTTTTTCTAATAAACGCAAAGTAAAACCACTAATAAGTTTTTTTTTTTTTTTTTTTTTTAATTTCCTATCTGATATTTTATAGATTTCTGCACTACTGATGCTATTTTTTTTTCTATTTATAATTTAATTTTTTGGTTCCTGTAGCGTTAAAGTGTAGATTAGATTGTAAAAGTGTAATACATCATTAGTTTGACCGCTATTATTTTTTTCAATTATACAGGCTGTGTATGTATGAACATATGTATGTATATTTGCATGAATATTACGTGTGTTGGTGTTAGTGATAGTAAGGATATTGCCCTAATTTATTGAATGAAGTATTTGTACTTCCCATACAAGTTTCTTTAAGGAGTAAACACTATGTATAAAGATGTTTATTATGAAAATTCCTTGATTAAACTGATTACTTTACATCCCTATATCCACTTTTTTTATAGCTATACTCATTAGTCCTTTCAAATGAAGTTTAAAAAAACCTTTGAATACATAATTGAAAAAATAAAAGTAAAAAATTCCTCCTTTTATACAAAGGTAAAATTTTCTATCCTCTGAATGTTGTTATCGCGGTTTCCAGCGAAATGGGCTGGTTTAAAAAGTTCCCCTTTGGCGCGGAGTCAGTCCAACTGAGGCTTCTTATCTTCTATATTGGGTCCTTTGAGTCGTTTACTCAATCTCTGGCAAAGAGATTTGAAAAAGCTATATCAGGAGTTGTCGGTAATGCAGTCTTCAAAGGAGACATATACAAACATCTAAACGCCCCTTATCATTTTATACACGGGATTTGGTAACTAATTTTTTCTTGGGCGGAGGTATAAAGGTCGTTCATGAATGGCAGAGGCCTTGGCTAGTAGGATAATGCCCTAGATACTGCCAATATGCAGTATACATATGATCAGATTTCCATCCAAGCTAGTACCTTGAAGGGCCAGGTAATGGCTGCTGATGACTCAGCATGTAGACCTATAGGCTTCCCCAAACCCCTATTCTTAGCTCACAAGGTTGGTGAGGTTGCAGACACTACAAGAAACTGTCGAGCTTGAGTGGAACTCGAACCCCAGTCCGGCAAATCTCCAGGAAGGGACGTTTTCAATAGGCCACCACAATGGAAATTATTTTTATGTAAATCTCAAATGAAGAAAATCTGATGTGCCAACTTTGATCGAAATGCAGATCATCATTAAGCAATCTTGGTTCTGGTTAGTTTTTTAATTAAGTAACCACTAACGATCCTTCTGATGAGAGCAGCCTGTTAAGATTTGTGAAGCGGCTAGTCTTATGGAAATTTTCTGCACAAGTGCTTCATCCATAATTTGGAAGTTATAATGTGTTGCTGTGACTTCTGTTGTTGAATTATCTGAGACCTTCCTTATCTGACAAGGGGAATAGTTTATTGATCAAAGAAACTACTGTACTGTATATACCTGTAAGTGAAATGCGTTTAATACGTATGTATGAATGTATGCGTTTATCTATGTCCGCGCTCGTATGCTTCCTTGCTTGCCTTTATAATCTATAATATTGGATTAACATGGAAGATTTATTTATCTGTAAAGAATTTTGTACGTATAAACAATCACATGCTTAATAATTTTAGTGATCTTTATAATAGAATGATTTTGAAAGTTGATGTTTTCTCCGCGATATTTGTCGGAGATTTCATTTAAAATATCACTGTATATTACTACTTCATTAAAAGTTTTCATTATTCTGCGTTTTTCCAAGTTTTAAAAGTCTGGGGGAGAGAAAAGCCAAAGTTTTCTGGCACAACTCGGCAAGTGTTGTATAAACAAGTGACCTGCAAAAGTTTGAATCGCACTTTTCTCTTGTAACATACATAAAGTTTGTGGCATTATTCAAATTACCTCAAAATTGACATCTCTTGATTTAGAACTTTTATCGAATTTCTTATTCATACTACTTTTTTGGATAAACTTTTTTAATGTAGTTGGTGTTTGCGTTTTTGTTTTGTTTTGAAGTTTGTTTTGACTTGGTAGATTTCTATGAATTGTGGCAGTTTCAGAATTTCTGCAGTAGTAACTTAGCTAGTTGTGAGGTAGGTGTGTGTGTGTGTGTGTGTGTGTGTGTGTGTGTGTGTGTGTGTGTTGCATCGCAACTGAGGTAGCAGAGTTCTATCCCCAAGCTGAGAGATGATTGAAACTATACGGATGTGTTTCCTTGAAAATATAGTTTGCCTTATTATTATTATTATTATTATTATTATTATTATTATTATTATTATTATTATTATTATTATTATTATTATTATTATTATTATTGCCTCTTTTGATATAATCAAAAGTATATTATATATCTGGTTATTACTTGATGTGTGGATTGCAGTTGGATTGAAAGGAAAAAAAAGAAATAAGAGAGACGAGTGATAATTCTCTCTCTCTCTCTCTCTCTCTCTCTCTCTCTCTCTCTCTCTCTCTCTCTCTCTCTCTCTCTCTCTCTCTCTCTCTCTCTCTCTCTCTCTCTCAGTGAAAGGCTATCATCCATTGGATATAATATCCCTAGGGGTATACCTCCACGACCTCCTCTTAGTGACGTTTTTATATGGCAAACGCGGGCCTTGTAAACCTAACATTTATTATTGCCTCATATAAGAAACAAACTGTTTTTTTTTTTTTTTTTGTCCCTAGCCCTCTCTTGTCGTTTCTTTATGGAAAGATGTATTTTCGTCCTTAGGAATTTAGTTTTTTATCCTGGTTTTTTTTTTTTTTTCTCAACCTTTCCTCTTTGGCATTTTACAGACGTAATATTTGTGTGTTGTATCCCAAGAAAGAATTCTTATATTCTTATTCCCAAGTGATGATATGTTTTGATATTTACAAAATATTTGTTTAATCGTTGGTCTTGTTCTTTTCATTCCAATTTTCTTTAAAAGATTTATTATTTTTTACATCATCATCTGAGGAAGGCTGATAAGAAGGCAATTACTTTTGCTTGTATTAATATTCTGATTTTTCTTTCACTCTGTCTACTTTGTTCATGGTAAGTCGGGCGTGAATTATCAGTTTTGAATTTTTCAAACTCGATCATTTCACAGGTGAAAAAAAAGAGAAAAACCTATCGTTATAGATTTTAGATAGAATATCTAGCGTCGTAACTTTAGGAATATGAGAATATGGACATTTGAATTTGTATTAGATTTTTGGGTCGATTGACGATGCCTGCAACTCCATAAATCAAGTTAAATCCAATTGAGTTTTGTATGCAGTTCCGTATTAATGTTATTATATTTTGTGGCCAAGAGACCGACCATAAAACCATATGTTCAGGGTCCAATCAAAGCCCCCGATCAAAGACCAGGGAATGGCTTCCGATTGCCTCTAAGCTTCTCAAAATCTATTGTGTGGACCTAATTAATAACTTCATAAAAAGATCCGTGTGGATTCATTCTTAAACTGAATGTTTTATATATTGTATAAATATATATAACAACAACAACAAATGCAGCCGTTTTAAATCCACTGTAGGACAAAGGTCTCATATAGGTCCCTAGGCTGAGGTTCGGTCATTTTCATCACCAGGCTGGCCACAGTGGGTCGATGATGGTGGGAGACTTTAGTGTGATCGCTCGCAGCAAACCAACCTAGTATGGGTGATCCTTACTAGTACAGCTGTGCAGATCATGACGATACACAAACTTTCACCACGTTAAGGTGTGTTTGTATATATATATATATATATATATATATATATATATATATATATATATATATATATATATATATATAATATAATATAATATAATATATATATATATATATATATATATATATATATATATATATATTATCAGTTGGTACCAGTCCACTGCAGAACAAAGGCCTCATACATGTCCTTCCACTTGCATCTATATGTGATCTTTCTATGCCAGTCCACCACCGCAAACTTGCTTAGTTCGTCAATCCATCGACTTCTTCTCTCCCATCCCCTACTACCTTCCTCTGCTTTAGGATTGCTGCACTTCGCCATATATATATATATATATATATATATATATATATATATATATATATATATATATATATATATATATATATATATATATATATATATATTAAATCACTTTGGGTTACTTTCTACTTTACATTGAAGTTGAGCCTTGACACTGATCTTTGGCTTCTTTGACGAATGTAACATCTAAGAGGA
>NC_090746.1:113175578-113178078 GCF_036898095.1 Palaemon carinicauda | reverse complement strand
TCCTAAAATCATTTATTTTCTTTTCCCAATGCGGGATTCGAACAAGCGACGGGGAGGAAATATCATCCAGAATATTTATTGCTCAGTTAATACTTTGTTATATTGTTTTGATTTTTTGATATTTTGGACTTTGGACTTTGGAATATTTTGATGCTAATATTTGTTGGGGGGTAGAAAAGGAAATTACTCTTTTGGCCTAATTTTTTCTATACATTATGGCAGTGACTACGTGAAATAATTATGTTCATAAAGTCATTTAGTTATGACAAGCAGGAAAATGTCCCCATTGATAAAGTTTTCAACCTGTAATAATATACAACAGTGAATGATATTTCATAAGTGAAAATTGTGTGTTCTTGATTCCAACTTGTGCAAAAATGCTTTATTACACATTCATTTTATTTTTTGTAAGATTAGACTCGCCATATTGTTGTTTAAACATTCTAGCAGTGTTCCTGGGATTTCTGTCATTGCGAGGGCAAACGCTCAGTATTCACAATGCGACAAACGTAATGAAGGTTGTAAACTTATTAAAAAGTTTTGTCTGCCAAAACTTGTGTAAGAGTCTGATTAAATTCTTGCACGTGATGTTTTTGGTGGCGGTGTCTTTTGATGTGCTGCGCAACGAAAGATTCAGCTGTTTCTTTAAATTGCTTTTGGAACAATGCCATGCAGGAACTGTCAGTAGAAAAAAAATGATCAAAAGATTTTTAAGGTTTGAAGGCTGCTCATGAATGGCAGAGCCAAGGGACAGTGACATTGCACTAGCAAGCAGGAAAATGCCCTAGAGACTGACCATATATACATAAGATCAATGCCCAAGCCTTCTCTCTCCACCCGAGCTATGACCAGGGAGGACCAGGCAATGACTACTGATGACTTAGCAGGTTCTCCCAAAACCCCTCATACTTGGCTCACAAGGATGATGAGGTAACAGACACTACAAGAAACTGTAGAGCTTGAGCGAGACTCGAACCCCAGTCCGGTGAGAGCCAGGCAGGGACGCTTCCAAAAGGCCACCCTTAAAGCAAAGCAAAGCCTACAGTTATAAGATGAATCTAACCCGGAATTAAATAGAGACTTTAATTAGTTTCCTCAAATAAAAAAAAAGCGATTGAAGATGTCACGGAAGCAACGAAAATATTGCCTTAGTTGGAAATAAAATTAATGGAAAAGCTTAGCAGGAGATACATTACTTCCAGACAATATCCTCTCAGATACATCCCCGTAATGGATAGCTTTTGAGCATTAACTGAGATTAGGAGGAAAAGGAAAATTTGGTGGTAATTTAGTGCTGGTTCCAGGAGAGGAAGTCGCTCATTTGATTGCTATTTCTTAGGAAATTTGTCACTTTTAAACAGATTTTTATTATTATCCGGGATTTTTTTTCTATCTTTATCGACTATTGTAATTTTACCTATATATTCTGTTAAAATTTTCTGGAAGGTCATCTTATATTCATAATGTAGGTTCTTGGCCCTTGTTATGTTTTTTTACAATACCAATGTGCGTCTCTCTCTCTCTCTCTCTCTCTCTCTCTCTCTCTCTCTCTCTCTCTCTCTCTCTCTCTCTCTCTCATATATATATATAGTATATATATATATATATATATATATATATATATATATATATATATATATATCTGTGTGTATATATATATTTATATGTATCTCTCTCTCTCTCTCTCTCTCTCTCTCTCTCTCTCTCTCTCTCCTCTCTCTCTCTCTCTCTCTCTCTCTCTCTCTCTCTCTCTCTCTCTATATATATATATATATACATATATATATATATACACATTTATTTATATTTATATATATATATATATATATATATATATATATATATATATATATATCTATATATATATATATAATATATATATATATAAGAGAAAGAGATATAGACGAACTTGAAGTTATTTAGATGGATTAACATATCTGAGTATAGACTGTTTTAGTGTATACCCTATTATTTTATGTTAATTCCCTTTGTTTTATTGAATGGGGTAATTCAATTTTATTAAAAGTCTATTTTCAAATACTATCTTTAACCCTCTTACTATAATGCCTTGGAATTTACTCTTAAGTAATTCCCTTTCAACAGAAACGTGAGAAGTACTCTGTTACCCAATATTTTTCACAATCAAGGTTGACATCTTGACAATCCTTTTAAGCAAGATTTTGGTGATCCTCCCCCTCCTTCTACTATTCCTGCCTCTCAGGCTCGAGGTGAGGATGATTGGTTCAACCTTGCCAAGATTCTTGGACATGATGTGTTGTACTATGCTAGCGGTATTTTTAGATTAATTTCAGAATCGGGTCTTCTGAAAGCTATTTAACTTTTATAAGGACATCTTTGCTTTTATAATTTTAAATTGAATTTCCTTTTATTCTTTATTATAATAACGGTATTGGTGTCAATGACCTTCGGTATCAGGATGCCAGAAAATCCAAATCAATCAATCAATCAATCAACTCTCCCCCCACACCAACACTAATCC
>NC_090746.1:113163078-113170578 GCF_036898095.1 Palaemon carinicauda | reverse complement strand
TTGTTTGTTTGTGAACAGCTTCCTGGCCACAATTTTAATCGTAGAGTAATCAAACTTGATTGAATTTACTGTTATGTAAAAAACTGGAAATGATTAAATTTGGAAGGTCAAGGTCAAAGGTCAAGCAGGATGTCCAATTCACGTAATCAACCATAAGTTTGGACATCGCTGTTTGCAGACTTCAAACATGGTTCATATTTTAGTTTATGAAATCCATGCCAATACATACATTTCAATGATAATATGGTTAAATTAAAAGTAGATATAAAATAATGGTGTAGTTAAGACTCAGAGGGATAATTTCAGCCACAAAATATGTCTTAGGTATCGAAAGGTATAATGAATGTCATTGGGAATCTCTAAAATATTGAGAAATGTTGAAAAGACATTTTAATGAACTTGTTTTTTCGTTAGAAAAGTGTAAAATATAAGCATTCTAAAAAACGAAAAAGAAATAATTCGAAATAAAAATGAATCAAAAATTTACTTCACAAATTTACGTTGCCATCATCAATGAAAAGAAAATCTGAATGACATTGGAACAATGAACCGCTCAAACTTCCCTCCCCTCCAATTCGCCATCAGCGTAAATCGTTTTGTTGCAATGAAGCGTTTAAACAGAATGGCCGAGGTGCTTCACTCCCAAAGGGAAAGAAGACTTAACAATGACAAAACTCTTATACAAACACTTCTTCTTTGCAGCTGCCACGAATAAAGGGAAGATCTGACAGCGGAAACTGAAGGAAAAGTCTTTTCTTTTCTTTTTCTAATGAAAGTAATGAGTTCCAATGGGGGTAAAGGGTTTTTACCTTGTAAAGTCTAAGTTTGGTGCTAACGAAGTCACAATGCTGAAAGGAAAAAAAGGAGTCTTCGTAAATAAAGAAAAAATCTTATTGACGTTATCTATTAGTTTAGTCTAGTTATCCCTTGCCAAAGTCGTGCCCCGGCCAATTATTTACCTAACTTCGAAGTGGGAATGACCTCGAAGGGTTTCAACGGGCAAAATTTGTGAGGCCATTTTCGTTTGGATTTCAAATGATGAAGTTTTTGTTTAGCAATTGTATTAGCTTTGTTTATTCTGCAGATTTTTTTTTTTCACACTAATTCTTATTTGTTGGTGATGATGGATACGAATATTTACTTATAATTTTACGATAAAAAATAAGCAGCCATTTATTAATTGATGAAAATATATTTATTGAGGCAATTGCAATTTATTAATTGTTGAAAATATAATTTATTAATTGATGGAATTGCAATTTATCAATTGATGAAAATATGATTTTATTACTTGATGGAATAGCAATTTATTATTGATGAAAATATAATTTATTAATTGATGAAAATATAATTTATTAATTGATGGAATTGCAATTTATCAATTGATGAAAATATGATTTATTACTTGATGGAATAGCAATTTATTAATTGATGAAAATATAATTTATTAATTGATGGAATTGCAATTTATCAATTGATGAAAATATAATTTATTAAGTGATGGAATAGCAATTTATCAATTGATGAAAATATGATTTATTACTTGATGGAATAGCAATTTATTAATTGATGAAAATATAATTTATTAATTGATGAAAATATAATTTATTAATTGATGAAAATATAATTTATCAATTGATGAAAATATAATTTATTAATTGAAGAAAATAATTAATTAATGGAATTGCAACTTATTAATTGATGAAAGTATAATTTATTAATTAATGAAATTGCGTTTATTAATTTATGAAAATCCGGGCCCATGTGCTTAATTGTCGGTTCATTTTAGGATTATTATTTTGAAATATGTTAACACTTTTACCCCCGGGGTATTTGGAAATTTCCAACCCTTAACCCCCAGAGGTTATTTTTTTCCCAGCACATTTGGCAGTATATATATATTTTTTTAAATTGCTCTAATAGCCTTAATTTTTGTCATAGAGAGGTCAGGTTGGTCTCATTCTCTTGGAAAATGCCTGAATTTTCTCAAAAATTTGTATAGCATTTTTTTTTGCAAGGACGTACCAGTACGTCCATGGGGGTAAAGGGATGGCTTTTGTGAAACGTACCAGTACGTCCTTTGGGGTAAAAGGGTTAATAGTGTTTTACGCACGAATTGGCATAAATTTATAAGTTATATTGTTCCTAAGGCATAGATGGTTTTAATGGAATGTTTATTCAATATTCATAACAGATGCTTTAGAAAATGGAGATAGAATCCGTAAATGCAAGAGCTTCAAGCTGCCTTAAATGGTTGATTGCAGTATAGTCATTTCCGTGAAGCAGTATAAAGACTTTGAATATACCTTGATACCATTTTTCTTTTCAATTTTTCACTTTCATTTTTCCAATGCGTTGACACTCTCTCTCTCTCCTCTCTCTCTCTCTCTCTCTCTCTCTCTCTCTCTCTCTCTCTATGTAAAAATAAAACTTTTCCTGGAAAATATTACCTACCTGGCAATCTCAAGACTTGCTTAACAACAAAGCCTTGACAGAGAATATCCTTATATCCAGTGTACTCTTAATTGATAAAGTAGAATTACGTATTGTTCTGATGCTAATCCAGCCTGCAAGAGCTCAGAACACGGACGACTGTAGAGACAGGAATCATGTTAGATTAGCCGTAAAATAACAAAGAGGAGAGTGAAAGTAAAAAAAAATCAGGAGCGAAAGAGTCGTCGAAATAAGTGGACGAGAAAGGAGATCTGTAGACACAGAGAGAGAGATTTAACTTTCAACTTACCGGATGACAGTAAGTGTGGGAGTTGCATTTGGAAGTGTTTTGAGTGTTTACTTGGCAAATGAGGTTATTTTTTCCTTTTGCCTAGGTCCTTTCCTTTTCTTTTTCTCGTTTGTGAAAATATAAATGTATTGGTCTATTGTAGCCGTTTCCGTTTCTTTTTCTCATTTATGAAAAATATAATGTGGTGGTCTATTGGAAACGTTCATTCCTGGTGTTCTGCCGGAGTGGGGTTCGAGTCCCGCTCAAGCTCGATAATTTCTTGGTGTGATTGCAACCTCACATCCGTGTGAGCTAAATATGGGGGTTTTGGGTAAGCCTATAGGTATACCTTTGCCTGGGTCCTCCTTGGCCCTAACTTTGGTGGAGAGGGGCTTAGGCGCTGATCATTTGAATGTATGGTCAGCCTCTAGGGCATTGTCCTGCTAACTAGGGAATTGTCACTGTCCCTTGCCTGTGCCATTCCTGAGTAGCCTTGAAACCTTTTAACAGGAGTTCCAATGTCCCCACGTATCCGAATGACTTTATCATTTAAAATGAAACCCTATAGAGCTCTTCCTCACATTTGATTTATACTTGCATAAAATCGTAATAAAAAAAAGTAGCCACAACTGATATACCCTCTCTCTTGCGACTTAGACTTTCTGAGTTCCAGAAGGAAAAAGAAGAATATAAGAATATTTATAGCCCCAGAGAAGGGCGAGGCTAAGCAACAACCCTAACACGTAACATGCCGTAAATTTAAGATTACCGGAATTAATTGAAATCAAGGTGAAAGGTCGTTAATCCTTGTCTGAAGAAAGAGGGGGAAAGGTGCTGAGAAAAGCAGGAGAAAGAGAGAGAGAGAGAGAGAGAGAGAGAGAGAGAGAGAGAGAGAGAGAGTGAGTGAGAGAGAGAGAGTAGTGCATGGGTTTTCAAGTATTCATAGGAATCTCATTAACTGTGGGAAAGTACCCTCATTATATTAGAGGATGGAAAAGTTACTTGACAAGACACAAGTTCATCCAGGATTTTGTGAAGTTTCAAAATTTTCAAGTATTATTGAAAGTATTTTTATTGGGGATGAAAAAGTAATCTTTAAATCGCTGCCTATAGCGATCAGGATTATATATATATATGTATATATATATATATATATATATATAATGGACATGTACATGCTTATGTGTATACAGTGTATATGTATAGTCTATATACTGTATATATATATATATATATATACATATATGTATATTATATATATATATATATATATATACAGGTATATTGTGTTTATATGTACTATATTTGTATGTATACACACACACACACACACATATATATATATATATATATATATCTATATATATATATATATATATATTACATAAACATATTGTACATATATACAATATATATATGTATATATAATATGTATGTATAAATACTTACAAGTAGTGAACCAAAGAAAGTAAGCGAAAAATGTATCGTTTAACGCCATTGTCCGAATTCAGTAGCAACGGCAAAGCTAATATCCAATGAAATTCCGTTGTCGCTCATTCGTGATAGCTTCCATCGCGAGAAGGATCCGAGATCTCCAGATATTTTTGGCCCCAGTGTTCTTCGCCTCTTGTTTTCTGGCCGAGATCCATTCTTGGAAATTTTCACCTCGCGAAGCTAAGCTATTATATATATATATATATATATACTGTATGTATAGATATAAATGTATATATATATATATATATATACTGTATGTATAGATATAAATGTGTGTATGTATATATATATATATATATAGATAGATAGATAGATAGATAGATAGATATACATATGTGTATGTATATATATACATATATGTATGTGTGTATATATATATATATATATATACATATTCATACATATATATATATATATATATATACGCACTGTATAAATATGTACATATACGTATACCCATTGTGAGTGGGGATACCCTAACGTGATTAAAAGGTTTTTGTATCGCCATGATCAGCAAACCTTTACTTGTCAGGACGTCCATACTAGGTTGTTTGATGGCAGAGGCAAAGGACAGTGAGATGCCCTTTCAAACGGGATAATGTCCTAGAGACTTACCATATATACATATGATCAACACCCAAGCCCCCTCTCCACGCAAGGTAGGACCAAGGATGGCCAGGTAATGGCTGCTGATGACTCAGCAGGTAGACTTAAAGGTTCCCCCAAACCTCCATTCTTAGCTCACAAGGATGGTGAGGCTGCAGCTACCAAAGGAACTAACGAGTTTGAGCGGGATTTGAACCCCGGTCAGGCGATCACCAGGCAAGGACGTTACCACACAGGCCACCACAACCCAGTCACATTATAAGTATATTTAGTCATAATATACATTTCTGTCTTCGAAAATTATAGATTGAACAGTAATTATAAATAATTGCCTCATCTCTTCTAATGGAGATGGAATCAGCTAATATATTATGCAGGTGATTCATGTCCTGATTATTCGTGACGCCGAGCGGTGGACTGATCAGCCTAAATTAGACCTTTCCCCCCCCCCCCTTTTTTTTTTTTTTTTCTTCTGACTAGTGTTAGTAATACCGGAGTCAGAAAGGAGAGAAGGGAATATCGAAGTTTACCAGTACAAAGAAATATTCATTGCCGTGTCCAATCCAAGGAATGGCAGATGACGTCTGACCTAATGTGTGTTTTAGGCCACCATGTTCAGGGAAGAACTCTAGCCTAGAGCCCGTTGGAATAGTGACTGAATTCGCGCAAGTTCAATAAATGAATTCCCGAGTTATGGAAAATGATTGCCGAAGAGAAGAGATTTTCATTTGCCTCAGACTTAAACTTGCCCCAGTTTTTAAATAAGGACATCTGAATTTCTATTCTAAACGGAAGTAAAAATAACTTTTTTTTACTGTCCGTGCCGAAACAGACTATTTTGTCCAAGCCACAGGCAAACAGTACCAGCACATTTTACGCAGAGAGAGAGAGAGAGAGAGAGAGAGAGAGAGAGAGAGAGAGAGAGGGAGAGAGTCCACAATGTTCCTTTCAATGTCTATAGTCTCTTTGTCTATGTCCTTTCCTGTATGCTTAGGTACCCTTTTTCAATCTAAAAGTTTCTCAAACTTTTGACGTTTTATATACATCACCGCATCTGACAAATACTATCACAACTCTGGTGCAGGGTGAGATATCTCGTTTCGAAACGTTTATTGAAAATTCGTGTTTTGAACTTGTACATTTTTCAAAAGCCGTTTTTAGCCACTCAAACGTTTGTTAGTTTTCTTAAATGTTATACTAATAAGGATTTTCCAGGATTTTCTTGATATTATTTCTAGAGTTAAAATGGAATTAATTTGCAGTTAGAATATCAAGAGGAAATGTACCTATCATAAAAAAATAACCATAATATTTGACAGTGGAAGTTATTAGGTACAAGATTGTACTAAAATATGGATTAATATCATGAATAATTGGAAGGTTTATTCACAAGACGTCCGTCCCTTCAAAAACTCGACAAATTTGCTCTGGTAGAAAAATATTTCAATTTCAAGGTTAAGTGTTATACACACACACCTATATATTATATATATACAGTATATATATATATATATATATGTGTGTGTGTGTGTGTGTGTGTGTGTATATATATATATATATATATATATTTATACTTTATATATGTATATATATATATATATATACTTACATATGTGTATATATATGTATATATATATATATATACTTATATATGTATATATATGTATATATATATATTATATATATATTATATAGTTAATCTAATATCTGAGGTTTGAGCTAAAATTGGCTAATTCTACTGTACAGTATTTAAAGAGGCCACTTAGAATATATTATGAGTTTTTTACTCTATAATTATTTTGTTTATCCTTCGTAAAACATGGAAAATACACACACACGCGCCCATACGCACACACACAAACTCACACACATGCACATGGGGTAGGGACATTTCAGCGCCGCCGATTCAGCGCCGCCGATTCAGCGCCGCCAGTTCAGCGCCATGCCTTTTCAGCGCCGGACGTTCAGCGCCGTGGAAGTGTAGAATTTGTGTGTGTGTGTGTGTTTATAGTATATATATATATATATATATAAAAAAAAAAAAAGGTTTTGAACAAATAGCTATTGATAAAAAGCATGTATCCTGCTGAATAGTTAAAATAGTCCAAAAAAAAGGCTCAAAATACAAGTATTAGTAAACCTACTTTAATAAGTTATGCGCAATAGCTTGTAAATATTCAACCTCATTTCTGTTTCCAAAATCTGATAAGATTTTTAATATTCTTTTGTTTGCCTTTCGGTATGTCAACGTGCACACGTTTTCGCCTTTTTCATTTTCTACCCGGCCCCTGCAGATGGTGGATGGGTAGTGATCATTCATTTTCTTTAGAACAGCTTCTTCTAACGTATGAATTCTGGCACAACATCTACCGTCTTCATGGCATCTCCAGAACTTTACATTTGTTGGTTTCTTGCTTTCTTTATCAAATCTGTATATATATACATCATGTCAGAATTTAGCTCGTCCTCTCTGACCTCTGAACTGTATCCTCTATGGTTTCTCAAGACTGTATTTAGCATTTTTTTTCCACTAAATCACGGTTTACTAATGTATACCAAATATTTCCATTAAAGATTAAATTAAACAACGGAATCACCGAAATCAATAAGTAGCGGTTTGGCGCTGAAATTATACAAAGTACTGTGTGGAGAGAGAGAGAGAGAGAGAGAGAGAG
>NC_090746.1:113154572-113157578 GCF_036898095.1 Palaemon carinicauda | reverse complement strand
GCTTGATCGTTACAATAACGACACTTAAGGAAGGTATTAGCTAACTATTTCTGTCGATTTGTTATCCTTTATACGTTATTTCGTGTAATTTATGTAACCTCACCTCAAGTCACATGTGAAATTATTTTCTAAATTTTAAAGATGTAAACACCGGGATCGTAGACATGAAAATTGAAAAGGAGATTTATTTTCTCCCTGTTTGTGAATTATTTTGGCTTTTAAAACAGCCAAGTTCTATAGTTCTCTTTCTATAACCTTACCAATTCAAAGCGGCAGACTCATCACTCCTTAGTACTGTATTAGGGCTCATCCTCCTTTCCTTCCCTTTCTAGTTTTACGGGTCTGGGCTAGAAAAAGGATAGTAGGTTACCCGTTTCATTGACATGTGCAACCAAGGTTGAAAAAAAATCGTCTACGAAATACTCAGTCTAGAAAAACACTCCCCATTCAAGAGATTGATTTAATCGTTATGGTCTCTTGCTTTGATGTCGAAGTCCCACCGAGTTTAACTTGAGGTCACTAGCGAAATGAGCAAATCGGAAGACCGTCCACTTTTCGCAGTGCTCAAACAAAGCAAGATTTGGATTGACTCTCTCTCTCTCTCTCTCTCTCTCTCTCTCTCTCTCTCTCTCTCTCTCTCTCTCTCTCTCTCTCTCTCAATGGCCTGGCATTTAATTACCTAATACTGTCATCGCGATAAATCCGCTTCTCGTTTAGAACATAACCGATGCAAATTAATAGCAGAGACAGTTAAAATTGACAGTAAAATTATATGACTGCCGTTAACTTTGGCCCAGGACTTTTTATTAATTTTCTCATGGACGTGGAAATCATTAGCTTTAAACTGTCAGTGTTATCTCGGTTATAAAAGTCTTCAACCGCTTTTACTCAAATGTATTTATGACCCTGAGTGGATTAGCATTGTAGAATTAATTAAGATTGACCATAATTTCATCTTCATGAGGATTCATGATCAATTTGTTTACGACTCTCTCTCTCTCTCTCTCTCTCTCTCTCTCTCTCTCTCTCTCTCTCTCTCTCTCTCTCTCTCTCTCTCTCTCATCGAATAGACATGCTTCAGTTTTATCGTATACGAATATCTCTCTCTCTCTCTCTCTCTCTCTCTCTCTCTCTCTCTCTCTCTCTCTCTCTCTCATCAAATAGACATGCTTCAGTTTTATCGTATACGAATCTCTCTCTCTCTCTCTCTCTCTCTCTCTCTCTCTCTCTCTCTCTCTCTCTCTCTCAATTCGAATACACATGCTTCAGTTGTATAGGGTCAAACTTTGATTATTATCTTGCTTAAATCAGTAAAATCCATGTAAACAATAACACATTGACAGACAATGGCCTTGCATAAGAAAAAAAGTAGTCCTAATCTCCTATGAATTTGATTAGCCTTATCCAAATCCACTATAAAACTGGAGTCGAGATAGAGCTTATCTACTTTAATCTGCTGATGCGTTTCACTTGGTCATCAGTGCGGTTTTAATTATATATATATATATATATATATATATATATATATATATATATATATATATATATATATATATATATATATATTATGTATATATATATACATATCATGTATATATATATATATATATATATATATATATATATATATATATATGTATGTATGTATGTATGGATGTGTGTTTATATATTTAGATTTACATATATAAATAAATAAAATTATAATGATATATGTATATGAATATATGATCATAATATATACACAACTTTGAATATATATATATATATATATATATATATATATATATATATATATATATATATATATATATATATATATATATATATATATATATATACCTCGTAACTAGAAGTTTAAAGGCTTATTTCAGAGTCGTCACATTAGCTGACAGCAGAGTGATTTTTCAACGTATGCTGTGAATTAAGGCCTAACATGTTCTGTATTCTACCAATGTATCCTTGAACCCGTTTTATTTCTTTTCCCAGAATAGACTCAACTTATCGGTGATTCTTTATATTCCCCTTTATCTTTTAACTTGAATTTTTCTTCTTTTTCTACAAGTAAAAACATCATTTGGAGCTGGGATACAAGTTGTAGGGCTTCTTACATATACAGAGGGAAAATATTTGTTCAGCCCACGGTTTTTTACCAATTGAATGCTTTACTGTCTGGATGTCATCAATCATCCTCCCTTCTAAGGTCTGGAAAAAAGAAATGATGTGACCTAAGCTAATTCCTGGATGTTGCGTTATCTTTTATTATTATTATTATTACTTACTAAGCTACAACCCTAGTTGGAAAAGCAGTATGCTATAAGCCCAGGGGCTCCAACAGGGAAAATAGCTCAGTGCGGAAAGGAAAAAAGGAAAATAAAATATTCTAAGAAGAGTAACAACAATAAATATCTCCTATATAAACTATAAAAACTTTAACAAAACAAGAGGAAGAGAAATAAGATAGGAGAGTGTGCTCGAGTGTACCATCAAGCAAGAGAACTCTAACCCAAGACAGTGAAAGGCCATGGTACAGAGGCTATGGCACTACCCAAGACTAGAGAACAGTGGTTTGATTTTGGAGTGTCCTTCTCCTAGAAGAGCTGCTTACCATAGCTAAAGAGTCTCTTCTACCCTTACCAAGAGGAAAGTGGCCCTGAACAATTACAGTGCAGTAACCCCTTGGGTGATGAAGAATTGTTTGGTAATCTGTGTTGTTAGGTGTATGAGGATAGAGGAGAATGTGTAAAGAATATGCCAGACTATTCAGTGTGTATGTAGGCAAAGGGAAAATGAACCGTAACCAGAGAGGAGGATCCAATGTAGTACTGTCTGGCCAGTCAAAAGACCCCATAACTCTCTAGCGGTAGTATCTCAACGGGTGGCTGGTGCCCTGGCCAACCTACTACCACAGATAAGTAAGATTTCCATTTTGGGCGTCTTGTCAGAACCTTTTAATTTGTGATACTTGTTTCCAGAGCTTCGGGATCGACATTTTGTTAAGGTACCTAT